>NW_011352782.1:209837-218845 GCF_000735185.1 Notothenia coriiceps
ACAGCTTATTCAAGGAAACCGCTATTACATCTCTCTCCCCCGTCCCTTCGCTGCTCTCTCTCTCCCCCCTTCGCTGCTCTCTCTCCCCTCCGGTACACGGCACCGTAAGACTAGTGTGGAGTTGCATTAGGTAACGCTGTGGTGGCTGTATTGCTCCAGCCGTCTCCTTTGTGTTTGTTTGTTTCCCCCTGTCTGTGTTGTTTGTGTGGGCATGGTGGCTGTCACTCCTGGCTCCCGGCTCAACTTCCACTCACCTGCTGCAATCAGCTGTGCACCCTCCCCGACTACACACCTACTTTCCATCAAGCCATTTACAACGGCATATCAATGGAGCCTCCACAACCTTTTTCCGCCAGATCGTCAAGTATCAGCCGTACCTTGCGTCTCCCCTCCGGTCAGCACCGTAGTGTGGAGTTGCATAGGTAACGCGAGATACGGCTGATACTTGCGCATTAGTTTCTGTTATGGATCAGTATCAACAGTCCTGCCAGTAACGTTACTATATTATCAATACTACTTTAGTTATAGCCTGATATATGATTGCTAACTTTACAATGTTGTGATGTGACTGACGTTAGCTAACATGCTAACGCCGGTCACTCACCAAGACAGCTGCTCTGTTCTCCACTGGTTCTCCACACACCAAAGCTCCATTTCTCTCCGATGGCCGTTATTTTTTCAGGCTCATAATTATAATCATATGCATTCGAATATATATTTTCAACCTCTTCTGTGTCAAAACTAGCATTGTGATCCATGTTTATTCATACATTAGACCGGCCGTTCTCCCCCTTGTTTCCCCCATGTTACGTCACACGCGGGAGGTCACGTGCGGAGGCTTTTTTATGCGGAAGTGAAAATGTCTTACTAAAACGACGCCAGATGTCACTGTAGTGTATATTTCTGTATATTTTTGGGAAAATCTAGTGTATTCATCATTTTCCTACACATTCATTCACTGGTGTCTCTAACCTTCAAGTTGCTCTTTAAATGTATGGCTTTTCAGTTATCTGTGGTTTTACCAGAGAAATTGAACCTATAGCCTGCAACACACAGAAGGTGCCACAGAAGGGAACACAGAAATATTATGATTCCAACAGAAATAAACTATTGCTAAAAGTGCTGAACATGTAGTGACATCAGTTTGGGAACTTGTATTTTTTTTAATAACAACTTGTCTCTAATTTATACATTTGAAACAGCAAATAGGATAGATTATAACCAAACATTAAATGTGTCTCAACCTACAGGTATAATTCCCAATGAACAACTCAGTGAGCTTAGTTCATAATGTAATGTTGGAGTGCATGAGAAAGCACGTTGCCATCAAGCCATAGTAATGGATTACTTTTAATGGTACAGTTTTTTGAAAAATGCCTTGACATTTGTATACACATACATAATTTAGTCTCCACAGCCCTCCACCTAAAAAAATACAATACACTGTTTGTCATTTTTGTTATATATTAATTATTAAGTTTTTAAGCTTCTTAGGTAATTTCTTTAAACACAAATGTTATGCAAATACTTGTCTTTTTTCTATTTTAAGGCTAAATAGTTTCTTAAAAAGAGTTGCTTTTCATTTTCGTTATATTTTTGACCTACCAACTTTTTTTTAATTGATTCTGAATCTGACAAAATTGAGGTTTGAGTTAAATCTCCTTTAATAGTCACACATATACACAGTAACATTTAGACTGCGCTCTTAATCTATCAGTGGACGACAGGGAGCAGTGTTGGGGTCCATGCCCAGGAGTCCACATCTGTCCCCCTGCTCTGCAGACAGGATGTGATGCATATGACCACAACCGCCCATCTGCATCCACCCATTGGTGCCACACATTGTTCACTGTAGGGGAAGGCTGCTAACAGTATGAAGGCCTTAGGTAGTAACTAGAAAATTCAGAGAAATGTTGACTGTGTGACTGAAACTTGGGTGCATGTCCCGATGCTAACATTACCCCCGCTGAGTAAGTATTAATAGCATTAGTTGTATTGTTAAGTAAAACAAAGATCTATTAATTTTAGCTCACTTTTAGCTGACTATTTTAACTGTTTATCTATTACACTTTTGGATTCTTGCACCACATTCCTGCATCGTTTCTGAACATCTTTAGATTACCACTGGATTTAGTTAACGACCGACAGGTGTGTTCAAAGATCAAAGAGTTTTTTTCACAGCTCCTCTCACCTCTAGCCGTGATGTCACCCACTCTAAGTCTTTACGAGCTCTCCCATTCATTCCTATGGGGCAAATAATCGCAGTTTTCTGTGATTTGCCCGAAAACGGCTTGGCAAATCTCTTATAAAAGACATAGCAACCCGATCCCGGTCATTCCGCACGTTCTGATGTGTTTTTGTGTGTTTCGTGTCAACGCTGCCAGACGAGTAGCACGACAACATTTGTGGCGGAAGAAGGAGAATAAGATGAGATAAGTATGTTGAATACTATACTGCGTGTGGCTTTGCCAGTCAGACAGAATAAGGTTAGCCAAATGTAAGCTAAATACAATAGCTAATTGTTGTTAAAATATGTATAACGATGGCACATCCCACAATATTTCCCTTACCAAAACAAAGTCCTTTGATTTGCCTAAAAAAATCTAAATCTGTAAATCATGCATGTTGGAATACTGATGATAAGTCAACCTGAAAGGTCTCATATGTAAATATATTGTTATGCTGTGCTAAAAACATATTTGCTAATGAAGCAATCTGATGGAGAACCCTGACATGGACTGATGCTCATTTTTTTTATCTCAAAGAAGGTAAGTCTGGTGATTTCCTTTTAAAGCCGGTGTGAGGGCGCTGAACTGAGGAGAAACAGAGGCCTGTAGCTCATTAAGAACCTGGACAGCCATGTTCAAGGACCGAGGGAACAGTGAGCCACATTCTAGAAAGAGTCCCAGTGCAACCACAACCACAAGCTCTCAGAGTCAAGAGAATTATGCTAACATTGCAAAATAACCTCTGCACACCAAGGTACCATGATGCAGCTCCAGAAAGTGTGTGTGTGTAGGGAGGATACAATGAGCCCCCTGCACACACTGCTGTCAGCTACCTAATGCCTTCATCTCCTTTAATTGCCGTGTGGAAATAGATGCAAAGCCAGTGCTGTTGTGTAATCATACAGTGGCTTGATGGTTTATGATTGACATCCTCTCCAGATTGTTGGGTTGAACAGGGTTCCTATCTAAATTGCTAAATGGATATTTTTCTGTCATTATGTTGATGACACATCTGTCTAAGCTTTTTCCGATTTGGTGTCTGATTTAAGGTTGGGCTGACCTTTGCATCAAGATACTCACATTACATGTTTCTTTGCTAGAGAGAATAGGTCATTAGCATAGCATCCAGATGGCCCACAAGTGACTCAGTAATCTGACATTTGACGTGGCATTTTGTTTCACATCACCCTTCCAAACATCACATCCACATTCACACTTAGGCGAGGCATGCTGAGCTCTCCACAGAACACCTGGAACCCGGTGCTAAGGTTAAAAGACATTTGCAGAACCAATGAGAGAATTAATTTCTAAGAAGTCATTCCGTCAAACAGCTGAGCAGCCAGTTCATAAAATAGCCAGTAGCCTACTGTGGGTGGTTTGTCTGTGTAAGTGGGTGTGTCCACAATCTCTGCTGTTTCTATGTCTGGGGGAGTTATGAACAGAGTAGAGATGAGGCAGTTCTCTCTAACTTAAGAGTAAGATAAAGATAAAAAACCTGGGGAAAGATTGGAGAAAGAAAAGTATGTGAGGGGCCAGTGGTCTGAAAAGAAGAGAGACAGCATCATGGTCCAGTGATCAGCAGCCCTCCACCCCCAGACTCAACCCCCCCATATCTATTAGAGAGCCACCCTCAGCCCTCTGCTCCACTCTCCTCTCCACATCCCTCTCTAAAATAAAACCAACAGCCCTGCCATCCCATTAGCCCTGCCAAGTGGAGCTACTGGAGCTATGAAAGGCCCATAGGAGGTTGGGGGGGGGGTGGGGGGAAGACAGAGTGCACTGTCCATGTGTGCAAAAAGGGTGTGGATGTTCCTGTCCTAGTGGCTCCATCACATCCCTCTGACATGTATCTAGTGACCAACAGTGCTCACATTTAATCCCTAAATGTTAACTGCCAATGTGGATATGTTTCAGATGATATTGTTTTGTAATGCTGCTATTTTTGTTTGTATAGGTAAAGTATGTAATTACAGTATTACTACATCTCATGTCTGCTAACCAGTGAAAACACATTTTCAATTGGTTGGACTGAAAAGCTGTGCCTGAATATGCAGATATCATTATACATTAATAGAAAGCTTTATTAATGAGCCACAAGAGCCGCAGATTGCAACGTTTCTGTGTACAAAAATAAAACCCCAACAGACTATATTGCCAGTAAGTATCGCTCTTTATCTCATAACGCACAATCACCGACAACACCAGAGGTCAAGCAGTCACTTGACATGCCTGTGCAGCTTGACAATAGTCCACAGTCTCAGTAGGGATGGAGGGCAGGAGGTTGAGATGGACTTCATATCCAGTTCATTTTGAAATGTGATAGACAGTGAACCCACCTAGGGATACTGTGACCCTGTGTGTTAAAAGGCAATAACAGATCCATTTTGTTGAAGTAGTGCTTCATGATGTTCCCTCACTATAGAGCCCGGGTGGCTTTGAAGGTAATAATCTTTCCTGAAAATCAAACAGTTTAACAGTCTGGCATTTTCATGTGACGTTATATCTAGGAATGAAAAGCCATTTATTTCAACAGTTGATTGACATACCAACCCACTCCATTTGCGAGCTGTTGAAAAGCTGACTTCCTTTGAGAGGAGGCAGAGGGCGAGGAAGAGGTAGAGGAGGAAGAGGAGGGTCCGTATATCTTAAGCAAAGATAAGCACAGATTTATCTGATGTCTTCTTAAAAATAAAAGAAGTAACATCATCAAAACTGCCTTTATCCATGCCTTTATAGACCAGCCCTCCTCTCCACTGAGATTTGAAGACCACACACACCATGCAGGTTAGCACATTAATTTAGTAAAGTGGGTAACACAGAAAAAGCGACAGTGAAACAGTTCAATACATACTTTCAATGGGAAGGAATTAGAACAGAGGAGTGAAATGAGACCAGTTTGGCTTTAAGGCACAACACAATGAAAAAACAACAATGTGGGACATCTGCAACAAGCATCAAGAGGGACACAATATTCTGGTTTCATTCAGTATGTTCTAGTTTGGTAAGCTTTTTCATGAATTAGACCCATACTCAATGTTTTTTTTTGTTCAAATCAAAAACTGAAGACAGCGGACATCTTCTCTTCACAATGTTTTCCTTGAAGGTGTAACGGTACTTGTATTTATTACCAAATTAGTTTAAATTGTCTCATTTGGATTAATACATTGGGACTTTACATTTCAAAGAGCGACCCCCCCCCACCCAGGGAGTTTTGCAGTGAGACAGATGTTATGTAAAGCAACAAACTGTATGCCTATCCCTAATGTGATTCTCATTTCACAGTGTGACCCTTAGTGAAATTAGGTTGGACACACCCGACCATTAAGAAGCCAGAAGTTGTTCTTTCCAAAACAAATCGTGGTGGTATGGTATTTTACATTTCAATGAGTACATGAGTTAAACAATTAAGGTATTATGTGTTAAGTAGTGATCTTCAGAGGTGTTGTTAGGCATCTCTTTGTTTTACTTTGAACAGAAACAAGCGAATATTGCCTCCTGGTTGCAGCTCTTATTGACCTGACATTGACCTGTGTACCGTTACACCCCAGAAACCATAGTACACACACCGGATTGCACACAGGTAGTCATCACACACAAAGCAGGGCTAAATGTCCAGGGGAAAGTACACATGTTAGGTATAGAGAGGTAGAGGTCAATGGGAAGGCACTGCACTACAATTAACACTGCAGGTGTCAGCTGCCTCCAAACCATCATCAGAGGTTACCCCTGACTAACAGGTTCATAAGAAAAATACAGAAATCAAGGAGAAGTGGTTGGAGGCAACTTTGACCCTTGAACAAAGAACAGCCATCCCTACCATGGTGACTGTGGGAGCGGACCGGCCAATGATTTTCTCCTAGAAAACAAAACCCAGTGGTTAGATTGGCTGCTTGTATGCAACAGAGCAATACAGTGATAATGAGCAACTGTCCGTTAATGTATTCACACTGAAATGTTTGGAGAGGGTTAAAATCATAACCACAGTCTTAGTCATAAGTAAAAAGGTTCATTATGAAAATTGGCATTTGTGACACTCAAACATCTGACAGTAAATATAACCATCCCTTTCAAGCAGAGCCCTATCACAGCAAGAGATATGTGGACACAGGGCTGCTGGAAAGGTCAACAGTTTTAGTGTTCGGATATTGATTCAGATTTTTGGTTAATGCCAACTGACACCATGGTACAAAGCATTCAAATATCTTTCTCTCTTTAACACACAGAAAATGCCATCAAGTGACATGTTGGAATTTCAAGATAAAAATAGTGGATTGGAGTAGGAGGAGAGAAAAATTTGAAGAAGTAAGGAGGGGTGAAAAGTCACTGTTGTTCCACACACCTTGACACCGCAGGACTCCAGCCCTGCGGTACTCTGATCCATCACTATGGATTAACCATCAACTCTTCATTTCGCTGCCTCCCACGCAGCTGTAGGGATGCCTTCCCCAGCTCTGCGTATGAATGATTTTCTCACCAGTTTTGACCTTAAATCCACTGACCAAATAAAGCTTTGTATTTCAGAGAACATTCATGATAAAGTCCTGCCGATGAGCATGAATTGCAGATTTCTCTACATCGGCGTACTGAAAGCAGCCGAATGTTGACATGAAATCCCTTGAGAGAGAAATATGCAAACAGCACATGGCAGTACTAAAATGATAAAGTACATCAAACATCAGTTCCAGCTAAGTGAGTGTAGGTCAGCGCTGCACTGCTACATTGTATATAGTGTGGTTCACAATGTTCCCTTATCTCATGAGCCCTTCTCATTATAACGAAAGCCGACCGGCCATGGAGGCAAAGAGGAGAGCAAGATACAGAATGCCGTTTCAAGATGAAATTGTTTTATTTTCTGCTCACAACATGGCTGCCCTCCACCACACACAACACCCACAAACACAGAATGGCTGCCTTTTATAGGAGCCTCCAACCTTAATTGGCTGGCACGTACCATTCACTGGTTAAATATACACGTCATTAAATGTCTACATTAAACCGTTAACCACCAATAAATACCTACAGACCCAGAATATGTACATAAATAATAAATAAAATAAGTGCAAAGTACTGCTAAACTTCCCCTCTGGTGACTCCCTCCCGTAACGATTTATAGGGTGTGGGCCCCCGGGGAACTCTTTTGCCCAAGCACCCTGGGAGAGAGAGACATGTTGATTTACACGTGAACAAGTCAATCATTTCATTGTATTTACTGAGTGTCACAAATATTTACATTACCACCAATAATACTTCACAATAATACTATCAAATAATTTCTGAATTAATTCGCATTTGAATGCGTATTTATCTATCACTCAGGCGAACGACGAGAGTGAAAGGCCCAGCGAGAGAAAGATCAGCAACAAAACAATCTCCAACAATCACATCTACAAAGGTCTGACGTGTGTTTTTCCAACCCGTGAATATCACTGCGTGCCACTGTTGCACCCCCCTGATGTGAGCTCATTTTGGCAAACTTACAATTTATATAGTTTTTTAACTGATATATTAGTCCATAGGGCTGCTTTAGGGCAAAATCTACTAGAGCACAGTTCAAAGTAATACATCAACTCGTTCACATTTAGAAGATAATCAATCCATCAATTCTTATGCTTGTATGAACGCCCATATTATAATCATTTATGTTAGATTAGATTACTTTATTGTCATTACATAATGCAAGCAGTAACGAAATTAGGAGGGTCTAACCAGAGTGCAAACAGTCAGTTAAATACAGATGTAGCACTTCATTTCAGACTCCAGTTTACAGCTTCCTGCCTACGACCTGCCTAAAACCAGTATAGAGGAATGTTAAGCCCTCCCACTATATTCCAAGAGGGCGTTGCCAGATTTTCAATTTCAGGTTTTAACCAGTTTCATGGACTTTCAGTTGTGTTTTGAAGAGCATTTGAACACATCAATATTTTAGATACTATACTAAAGTATATCTAATCTTGTAATTCAATAATATATAGTCTTTATATATTAAATAATCATAATTATAATGTAAATGTTTACATTGCACTTCTTTATTTGTTATGCTCATACTTTTAGCTTTACAGTTGTTTGCTTTAATATGCAGTATATTTTTTGTATATTTTTGTGTTTGCTTCCTCCTGCTCCCTTTCGGACACATACTGTATGATTTATTATTATTATTAATATGAAGATATTATTAAGATAAGATAAGATGTTACTTTATTGATTGAACATTTAGTTTAGAATGTGCTGTCCCACGGTAATTCAGAAGGCTCACAGGTCACATTCCGACCATTATTTAAAACAATAGGTGCTTTCACACCGTCTACAGTTTGATTTGTATAGAGGGAGCTCTGTCAGTTTTCGAATTAGCCATTTGCTTTCGGGGAGCCCTATTTTTCAGAGCACATCCTGCTACTAAATATGTCACACGCACGCTCTGTTGACTGGCGCAGCAGTGCGGACGCGATCAATTGCTATAAAAACACTCTTCTACTAATACAGACGGTGTCACTATGCCGGCGGATGTGGCCGTTGTTGAAGCCTCTTCAGGCTCCGCATCGGCAGGCCTCTCCCGCGGTGTGGAGCTGTCAAGCTCGACCCTAACGCCGCTTACAGCCGGCCAACTAAAAGTTGTTTTCCGTTCACGTTGTCATTTTTAGACTCCTTCGCTTCTTTGCTTGTGAATCCAAAAGCTGTGACGCTTGGCTGTTTTCGTTTTGCCATATTTTTTATTACAAAGCCAGGGTTAAAAAAATATCAATATGAACATTTCAAATACCGCGCCGACATCACCGCCATAAA
>NW_011352782.1:218890-224177 GCF_000735185.1 Notothenia coriiceps
TCTACGGACAGTAGTGAAGGAGAGACCTGAGTGTAGAGATATGATGCGAAGTAGTGAGGAGGAGACTGAGTCTAGAGATCTATGGATTACGTGAGGAGACCTGCGAGTCTAGAGATCTATGAGTAGTTGAGCAGGAGACCTGACGTGTAGAGATCTATGCGGGTAGAGTGAGAGAGAACCTGAGTGTAGAGATCTATGGAAGTAGTTAGGAGGAGACCTCGACGTCTAGAGTATCTTATGCGAGTAGTGAGCGAGGAGACCTGAGTGTAGACGATCTATGTGGAGGAGTGACGGAGGAGCTGACGTCTAGGATCTATGGCACGTAGTCGAGAGCGAGACCTGAGTGTACGAGAACTATGCGAGTAGGTGAGGAGGAGACCTGAGTCTACGAGTCTATGGGCAGTAGTGAGCGAGGAGACCTGAGCTAGAAGAACTAATCGAGTAGTGAGGTGGAAGACTGACGGTAGGATCATCGGGAGTTTACGTGAGGAGGAGACTGAGGTCTAAGAGATCTATAGTCGGGGCTGAGTAACGTTCGAGGACGGAGACCTGATGTAGAGGATTCTATGAGCGACTAGTAAGGAGGAGACCTGAGCTAGAGATATGGGAGTAGGACGTAGGAGGACCTGAGTCTAGAAGATTATCGGAGTAGGTGAGGAGGAACCTGAGGTAGAGATCTTATACGGAGTAGTGAGAGGAGACCTGCAGGAGGAGATCTATGGAGGTAGGAACGGAGCGAGACCTTGCGTTTTCTAGAGATCGCTATGGCGAGTAAGTGAGGAGCGAGACCTGAGTGTAGAGAAACTATGCGAGTTAGCGAGGCGAGGGAGACCCTGAGTCTAGGAGATCTATGGAGTAGTCGAGCGAGAGGACCTGAGTGAGAGATCTATCGGAAGTAGAGGAGGAGACCGACGCTAGAGATCTTAGGAGTAAGTGAGAGGAGGACCTGACGTCTAGAGAATCTATGGAGGTAGTGAGGAGACCTCGAGTCTTAGAGATCTTATTGACGGCGAGTAACTGAGAGTAGACCGTCGAGTCTTGAGACTAGGAGTAGACGAGGAGGAGGACCTGGAGGGTACGAGATCTATTCGGAGGAGTTTGAGAGACTGACGTCTAGAGCTATAGCGGTAACGTGACGGAGGAGACCCTGAGTGTCTAGAGGGATCTATGGAGGCGAGTAGTGAGGAGACCTTCGAGGTCAGAGATCTTTATCGGAGTAGGTGAGCGAGGACGACTGAGGGTAGAGATCTATGGCGAGTAGGAGGAGGAGACCTGAGTCTAGGATGCTATGGCGAGGTAGTGAGAGCGAGACCTGAGTCTAGAGATCTACCTATCCCTGTGTGCCTTGGCAGTCTCATGAGTCCAGAGGAAGAGTGATGAGGTATCTAGAGATCTGAGTCCAGAGGAGGAGTGATGAGGTATCTAGAGATCTGAGTCCAGAGGAGTGATGAGGTATCTAGAGATCTGAGTCCAGAGGAGAGATGAGGTATCTAGAGATCTGAGTCCAGAGGAGGAGATATGAGGTATCTAGAGATCTGAGTCCAGAGGAGAGATGAGGTATCTAGAGATCTGAGTCCAGAGGCGGAATGATGAGGTATCTAGAGATCTGAGTCCAGCGGGCTGCTTGTGTTCCTGTTCCTCAGGACATCATATGACCAGCAGATCATGTGTGAACGCTCTACGTTAGTCAGTGGACGTTCAACAATATGCACACTAACTTATATTGCAGCTATAGGCTATACTTTGGTTTAAATTGCGTGAATAAACTAACTAGAGAGCTACAGTTAATTACATTTATCCAATGTCAGAAGGATTACCTTTTAACAAACGTTTTAATGCTTTTCTTTCATTTCAATTTGAATAAAACTTTGAAGATATAACATTGTATTGTTTTCTTTTTACACTGACTCAGATATAATGAAAAGACTACCTCAGTTTGGACATCGGTATTTAGTAAATCCTGGATACGGCCCTGGTTACACCCCCTAATCATAACTAAGATCTTATCAAATAAACTAGGGAATTATTAAGAGAATCTTGTGCCGGCCTGCTGAGCCCTGTTAACCATTTTCAATTCTTCATTACAAGCCAGTGCATTCATCTCTTTTCCATATCTGTTCTTCTGATGCTCACTAAAACTATGCTGTGCATTCTGTGAGAGAAGGTTAGCTTTAGGGATATGATGTGTCGAACAGAATGATGTCATGATATAGCCTTTTAAAAGGAATGGTTTGAATAGAGGCGACTGTAAAATTGTCTTAAACATTCTGTCTATGTTTAAATATTTGAACTAATATTACATAATTGTATTAATGTTTATTGATGAAGCATTCACTGTATTTCATGCATAAAGCTTTGATAATTCAAAAGCTCTGTCAGAGGCCGAGACAAGCTCATGATGATAATTCAAAAATCTTTAACAACAATCTTTAAAATGTTAAACAAAGAATCATTTATTTTAGATTATTTCAAGTAGACATGTGTTATATACAAGTTTTTCACAGTTGTGCATGCTGGCATTTCACTGGGGTGCTGTGACCTAACCCCCCCGCCCCCCCATTCACGTCCACACCCTGGGATCTTCAGTAACCAAAACTGGAAGTTATTAAACAACGTTTCCCAAGTGACAGAGCCACATCGCCACTCTATTCCTCACATCATGTGGAACGCTGGTGTTTTACTTATATGCAGCATTTCTGAAGATGTTTTGAATGAGTCTTTCTTTATTTGCAGTCCTTTGAGCAGTCCTTGTAGACACGGTCACGGTGAGCAACACACTCATCCTCCATCTTTGTTATTGCCCTTTTCTCTCAGGTTGTCATTGTCAAGTTTGGTGGAATCATCGGTAACAGTATTTTGTGGTGCCATCTGGGAAAGCAGAACCATTTAATGTCCAACTCACAGAACAAACTCTGACAGAGTGTGACGGTTCAGAGCTCAGCTGGGCACCGCACTGTGAAGGTGCTTCAGCTGAGATATGGGACCTTACTGAGCCCGAGAGAGCTGATGAATGACAGCTAGTCTCAGATTCTCAGACCCTGTTGTAGAGTCTGGCTGTTGAACACGTTCATTTGCTGTCCACTGCTGTGCCTGTTTAAAAATGCATTAGAGCCAACTGCTGAAACATCAATTTACATCTGTCACAGAGGAGAGGGAGGGGAGGGAGGCGCTCTCACATCATGAGTTTCAATATTTGCTTCAGCTATGGAGATAGTTGGTATGTGTTCCTTCTAGTTTTGTCTTTTTCCGTAAATTATTTACAGTGATTCTCACACAAGGGATGATTGGATTTCATAGTGATCTGAGACCTGAATATATGAATTAATCACATTGTAGTTTAAAGAGCAACTTGCAGGTTTTTTTTTTTACTACATTTATGCTTAACCTTGCCTGAAAATTACAATTAAAAATGTTAATGCAGGATTTGATATGTTTTACAAGACATAAGGGCAGGAATTCAGAGGAAAAGGAGCCGTTTTGAGCTCTGACTACTAAAAACTTGCTTTTTTTTTAACGTTCATACGTCAAACGCGTCATATTACGTCACATGGGGGACGTTAACTTTCTCGTACTCGTTCTCTGCCCAATCCGCGGTAGTAGTTTGTAGTTGGTTTGAGCGGTTGTGATTTAGTGAGCTGGTATTTTTTCGGTAATTTTACATTGCATTTCACCATTTGTAATCATGGTGAGCTTGTGTTTGTGCAGGTTGCACAAACTCAAGCCTGTTAGGGCATCGAGTCCACAGTTTCCCTCACGGGACCTCAAGGACCGGAGCTAACGTTCGTTCCTGGGTGCGTTGTGCATCCACCTCCCTGCAGCACATAGTCCGTCTCCACAGCTTTATCAAGAAACCGTATTACATCTCTCTCCCCCCCTTCGCTGCTCTCTCTCTCCCCCCTTCGCTGCTCTCTCTCCCCTTACAAGTTCCGTAAAAAAGTTTTTTTGAATCGGTAATTTTCATTAGGGTAATGATACCGAACTTTACCGATTGCACGAAAGAGTACGTGAGGGTTGTAAGTAATTACTTTGATTTCGAGTGACTCAACAAAAGTAACCCCTTAATATGGACATCCATAACTCTGTGAAATTACAAACCAATATTAGATAGATAAACGGACAAAGTTTACATATTTAATCTCTGTTCAACAATAATTTTTTATTGTTCAAGGGTTTGACTACAGTGATGTACAAGTCGCCGTGAAAATCGGTTATCCAAATAAAGACAACTCTTAGTATTATAAAGGACACAAGGGGAAGACACCCGTGGAAGACACACAACGTCCGTATCGAGTTAAAGAGACATTTTTGGGTGTCTTATTGACTTTCGGTATGTAAATTTCTGTGAACTTCAATCTCTGTGGTCACTTACTTACACAATCCTTTTACTACTATGTGACCTAAAAGGGGTTTTTATATGTCTTTATATGTGATGTCACTGTAGACGCAGCAAAAATCATTCTGTAAAAGTGAAGTGGCGTATTTTTCGGAGGCGGTGCACTGGAGGGGGCACACACTGCATGTACCCCCCTTGTTCCCCCCTCTTTGGCCGGCCAGATTACTACTGCTTATTTGTACCTACGTGTTACGATCACAAACTGTGTCTCTCCAAACTTTTATAATAAGACTTACGTAATACTAATATTAATACTCGGACTTTTTTATTGGCCGGTAGCCTTTTTGTCTCTTTACCTCGAAACACACCACCTCTTGGTCACTCTTGTCTCGTCGACAGAACCACTTCACTGGGCCGCAATCGTTACAATCGAATTGCAGTCAGTGTGAGTGTTTGTACCTTTCACAATCGTAGTATATTAGTCCGATATTATTTCCATCATAACACTATATGATCATTTGCAATGACCGGTCCTGACGGACACTTTGACCTAGGTATTGTTCTTTTATTACGCGTTCAATAGTCGGCATTAGAAGGCGCAATGGTATACGTTGAGGTGTGATGCCACGGACTTGGCCTCCCCCTCTGCGTTCCCATGCCGGACTATTGAACTGCTAGGACCGGCCTTTTTCCAACACCTCCGGAGGTAACTTATTACGCAACATTACCGAACTACCTTTTCATCCACACATCAGCACCCTCCCACACGTGTCGACTAACGTCGTCCACTCACCCCTTCAACTCGGCCCGCTCGGTCCTTCACTGTCGGTGGTACGGGTGTGTGTGTTGTGTATGTTCCCCCTTGGTTTGGTTTGTGTTTCCTCTGCGCCGACCTCGTTATGTCGGTGGTTGTCGCAATTGGATTACGTTGAGGTGTGATCAGAAATGCACGGG
>NW_011352782.1:224222-229664 GCF_000735185.1 Notothenia coriiceps
ACTGTGGATCCTGAGCTGGCGAAAAAGCCTCTGGAGGTCCTCCTCCACCACGGCAGGTCTACAAGCAAAGAGGGGGGAGCAAAGAATTAACATCAAACATTTATGGAGGTTTACACTAGGGCTGAACGACTAATCGATATTTGAAATGATCAAATCGCAAAGCCTGCTATTGTTTGTTCTTCTTGTGTGTCAGTCCACCAATCAGAAGTGCTGTGCTCCACATGTACCAGCAGTTGTTAACCAATCAGAAGTGGCCCATGATAGAAGGTGATATACAGATTGATCCAATCACCTGCCAAGTATTTTTGAAATACTTTTCCAAATGGCTTCCAATGGAGCTTTAGATGGTTTGGTGAATCAAACCATCTGAGTCAGGTTAGTAATGCTCCATCACATGTTATCTATTACAGGGTGAATCTTAAACTGAAGCTTGACTTTAAAGCAACCCAACGGAAGTTTCATGTAAGTATAGTTCTTTCACTCATAGCTCGGGCTGCAGGGGTGCTAGAGACGGGAGCATGTTGATGTGACCTTCCTAGCCGGAGATATGGCCGCATTTTACAATAAACTTCCGTTGGGTTGCTTAAAAACAAATATCGCAAATCGAATCGCAATATCTGTCAGAAAAATCGCAATTAGATTATTTCCAGAAAACGTGCAGCCCTAGTGTCTGTATGTGTATGTGTATGTGTATGTGTATGTGTTGTGTGTGTGTGTGTGTGTGTGTGTGTGTGTGTGTGTGTGTGTGTGTGTGTGTGTGTGTGTGTGTGTGTGTGTGTGTGTGTGTGTTAGGGCTGTACAATTTGGGGAAATAATCTAATCGCGAATTTTCTGACTGATATTGTGATTGCGATTCTAACCTGACTCAGATGGTTTGTTTCACCAAACCATCTAGGAAAGCTTCATTGGAAGCCATTTGGAAAAGTATTTCAAAAATACTTGGCAGGTGACTGGATCTGATTGGTGTGGATGACTGACACACAAGAAGAAAAAAATAAAAAATAATCGCAGGCTTTGCGATTTGAGAATTGCATCATTTCAAATTGCGATTTGGATTTAAAACCGATTCATCGTTCAGCCTGTGCGCGCGCGCGCGCGTGCGTGCGTGCGTGCGTGCGTGCGTGTGTGTGTGAGGCAGGTGACAGACCGAAGCAGCACGTTTCTGCAGGATTTTTTTGGATGCATCTGTTCCTCAGAGGTGTTTACGGGACAGAGCGGGTACTCCGCTGTTGCCTTAGTGAGCACAGGCATGTATGGTGAAGGGCAGCCACATTTGCTAAGCTCTTAATAAACCGGAATTGGCTGTGTTCCCATTTGGTTTACGGCCACATTAGTTGTATTTTTCACAGTAAATGTTGGTTCGTGAAGGGAGATTTCAAGAAAACTCTTTCGGTTTATACTGTGCAACACATGATTATGTCATAAAGAAATGTTGTCCATTAAAAAACATACAGAGTTCTCCCTTAAATCCTTCCTGTAATGAATTATGATAAGGAGACTGCATAGAATGACAGAAGTGTGTGCTTATTTATCACTGAGGAAAGACAGCACAGCATTCTAAGTAGTATAAATATAAATAACCAAAATATCACTCCATCAATTAAGCATCTTTCTATTTCCTTTTCATCTTTATTTCTGTTTTTTTCCTCCTTTGTTCGATTAACTTTCATTTTCATCATTAACCATTAAAGAGCAACTTGCAGGTTTTTTTTTTTACTACATTTATGCTTAACCTTGCCTGAAAATTACAATTAAAAATGTTAATGCAGGATTTGATATGTTTTACAAGACATAAGGGCAGGAATTCAGAGGAAAAGGAGCCGTTTTGAGCTCTGCTACTAAAAACTGCATTTTTTTAACGTCATACGTCAAACGCGTCATATTACATCACATGGGGGAGTTAACTTTCTCGGACTCGTTCTCTGCCCAATCCGCGGTAGTGGTTTGTAGTTGATTTGAGCGGTTTAGAGCAGTTTAGTGAGCTGGTATTTTTTCGGTAATTTTACATTGCATTTCACCATTTGTGCAGGTTGCACAAACTCAAGCCTGTCAGGGCATCGAGTCCACAGTTTCCCTCACGGGAAAAGGACCGCAGCTAGCGTTCGTTCCTGGGTGCGTTGTGCATCCACCTCCCTGCAGCACATACTCCGTCTCCACAGCTTTATCAAGAAACCGTATTACATCTCTCTCCCCCCCTTCGCTGCTCTCTCTCCCCTCCGGTACACGGCACCGTAAGACGTAGTGTGTGGAGTTGCATTAGCAGGGTATATGCAGGAATCCTGAAGTCAAATTTAATACCTTTTAAGACCTTTTTTAAAGACCCTTTCCATACATTTTAACACCTCATCGCAACTTCGAGTTCTAACCGTTACATTGGCGACACACTTTACCTCACATTTACTATATTGATTGTAAGATAGCACAACTAAACAGAGTGCATACAGACTACTGACCACATGAACTTCAACCTCTCTGTGAAGGTCAGGTTTAATGCAGTATGCTGCTTTTTTGCTTCTGTGTAGACTCTGTGCTCTTTCATTCCAGTAAAACTCCTCAGAAACCAGTATCTGACCAATAAACAAAACAATTGACAAAACTATAGGTTACTTACGTAACCCCAGTTCTCAGAGTAACATGTAGTGAGATGTCTCACTATGGGATGCGCCTCATCGCGGAGCAAACAGAAGCATCAATCTCATTACGCCAATCCTGATTGGCTGGTGATCTTGACGTCAGCGTCAGGGAATCCACCCAGCCTATAAGTAGCTTGCGCCACGTCGCAGCGTCATTCAAAATAAGCACCTCTTCTCGCTTCACCTTAGCAAGGAGGGCCGTCTGGTGAGACATCTCACTACATGTTACTCTGAGACACTGGGGTTAAGTAAGTAACTATAGTCTCATTCATAACTCCGTTCGATGTTCTCTATTGGGATTTTGGAAGCTCCGTCATTGCACTGACGAGCTATCTCGAAATACCAAAACCAACAGACTTACAGGTAGAGCTACTGACTCACACGGGGCCCAGCCTGGCTCGGGCCACAACTAGGACAGAGATGTCTAACCTGTAAAGCGGACAAAAGGAGCGCGAGGCCAGCTCCGTGCGAGCTCGCTGCGAGGACCGCTGCTGCGAGGACAGTCGCTGCGAGGACCAGCTCGCCTGCGAGGACCAGCTCGTGCTGCCAATGTCTTGGAGGAACACCTTGACAAAGCCGGATGTAGCCAGACCACGAGTCGAATGACACGCAGANGCCGCGCCTCGCTGTCAAGGCTGCGGGCGTCTTTGTCCCGCAAGATTTCAACGTCTCATGTAGGCGAGCCTCCAGAGCAAGTCGGACAAAATGACTAACCATCATGCAACGCACTAGCAAGACGTCGATCGAAATTGCGCAGGTCTTGCTTGTCTCAAGCCTATATTCAGAACGCCGCTGCTCAAGGCCTCACTAACACTAAGAAAGTGGATCACATCACTCCTGTTCTGACGTCTTTACACTGGCTTCCTGTGTGTCAAGAATAGATTTCAAAATACTGCTGCTGGTTTATAAAGCTTTGAATGGTTTTGGCCCAAAATACATTTCTGACCTCCTGCTAAATTATGAACCATCCAGATCTCTCAGGTCTTCAGGGACGGGTCAGCTTTCTGTCCCCAGAGTCAGAACTAAACATGGTTCAGTTATTATGCTCCAAATATCTGGAACAAACTCCCAGAAATCTGCAGGTCCGCTGCAACTCTGACTACTTTTAAATCCAGGCTGAAGACTTTTCTGTTTGTCGCTGCTTTTAATTGAACTATTCACATCTTAAACTGCACTGTAACTTTTATCCATGTATTTGTTCTTTTAATGTTTATTTTATTATCTTTTCTTTTTAATGACTGATTTTAAATGCCATTTTCTTAATGTCTTTCATTTTTTGTAAAGAACTTTGATTTGCCTTGTGTTGAAAGGTGCTATATAAATAAACTTGCCTTGCCTTGCCTTGCCTTGCCTTGCCTTGCCTTGCCTTGCCTATTGACTGTATTGCCAGACCTAATGTCAATAATCGGCATTGTAAACATGACACAAGGTGGCGCCATATCCATGTCATCATGTCAGTGAATGTACTTTGCATTTACCCTCTGTGTTAAGTAAATAAAGTTGCCTTGCCTTGAATGAAATTCACGCAACTCTTAATATTAGATACTGTGTTTTTAAGTGGCGTTGGAGATTATTAGTTGACCCTGCTTTAAAGGATATTTTGCCTTTACAAATGGTGCGCTTTATCACTGCCTGGGTTTTGTTTGAAGTGCATCCAAAGGCTGCTCATTTTCCATCCGAAAAACACGTTGTCTACCTGTCCTGTACCACTTGTTATGACTTCTCTCTTTCGCATTCCCTTAAGACCAGATGGGGTCCATCTCACTCCTCGTCCTGAAACCTACCAGTCAGAGTAGGGGTGGGTCTTCACAGAATACGTGTGGGGAACAAAATCAAGCTTTTTAAAAGGCGAGTGGATTTTGGCAAAATCCACTCGCCTTTTAAAAAGCTTGATTTTGTTCCCCACACGTATTCTGTGAAGACCCACCCCTACTCTGACTGGTAGGTTTCAGGACGAGGAGTNTTTATTGGTTAAGTGGTCCTTGGTATGAAAAAGTTTGAGACACACTGCTTTAGATCCATAACAATGCAAGCTAAGTAGCCTACCAGTTAGCTACATAGCTAGCAGTGAGTGAGCGTTCAGACACCGGCGCACACACTCAAACGGACTCGTGTGCCTGACTCTACCAACAGGCTTTCATGATTCTGTTTAGATATGCAAGTATAAGCCATGATAGCTTATTTTATTAACACGCTAATTTGATATGAAAATCAATGGAAGCTGAGTTAACTTTGTAGGGAAACCTACCAAACTATTCTCACGCCAAAAACAAGATGAACCGGCGATCATTTTTGGTTGGTTATCTGCTCAAGCTGTCAATCCGCTCCCTCCCCGCCCCCACCACTCTTAACAACGTTAACAGACAGCAGAGCAGTGGGAGCCGGTTGGTCAATCCCCGACCCGTATTGCGCATGCGCAGATCTAAGATCCAGTAGAAATGATAACAAAGTAAAAGTCTGCTGCTTATTGTTCTACTAGGCCAAAATAGAGTCAAAGAGTATGAGAGTGAGAGTGTGTTAATTGATATAGTTGGCAGTTTGGAGTAAGTCTGTAGATTTGTTTGTGTGTGTGTGTTTCATGTATAGGCCTCTCACGACAATTAATTTTGTTGGATACATTTTCCCGGAAATGATTGCGATAAATGATAATATTGTCGGCACCGTTGTATGACCATTTTGGACCACTGAAATAATGATAATATATAATAATAATGCAAATACATCCTTTCAAACTGCTAGTCACATCCTCATGTAAATGGCAATTTATCGAGTTCATTTTTATTTATCGTACGGTAAGTCAATTCATTGC
>NW_011352782.1:229729-233384 GCF_000735185.1 Notothenia coriiceps
TTAACGTGTTAGAGTGTGGGGCGGGAGGGAGCGATCGCAAGCTTGAGCAGCTTCAGCCAACATATGTAAATCACCAACCAAAAACGATCGCCGGTTCATCTTGTTTTTGGCGTGAGAATAGTTTTGGCAGCGTGAGAGCGTGAGATTGAGATTGAAAGCGTGTGTCACACGCCAGATGCGTGAGAGTTGGCAACCCTGGTGTAAATAGCATTGTTAGCTACAGACACCCGGGTGTAAATAGCATTGTTAGCTACAGACACCCTGGTGTAAATAGCATTGTTAGCTACAGACACCCGGGTGTAAATGGCATTGTTAGTAAATCAAGCTCACCTCAAAAATGTTGGGGTATATCTCAACTTCAAAACCCTGAAGATATGATGCTTGAAGTATAGAGAGATAATATTATCTATCATGTCTTGTAAAAAAGGACTCACATTTGTTTTTGTTAAAAGGGCAAATAACTCGCACAGGCAGTTGGTATTGTTTCCCCCGTAATGTTTGTTTGGATCAAGGGCTCACAGTCTGGTTTTCAAATATTTGAGAAACTTGCCTCTTGAGAAAGAGTGAAAACAATGTTTTTCACACCCTACAATTGTTGAATTAAGGGGGGACAACAGAGCAAAAGTGCATCTCTTTCCAAAACAACTAAAGCAAATTGGCATTTTCCAAGAAAACTGTGTTAAAAGCTTCCATCTACAATTACAGTGAACGAAGTAACGGTGCCTTGAAGTGGGCGGTGTTACCACAGATATCCTCAAAGCTGAAAGAGTGACATTTGGTCCCTCTCCACTTGGATCTTCCTCTACATTATTAATACCTCACCCAGGAGAGGGAGTTGCCTACAGCGAGTATCAAAGGCCTGTGCAGACTCAGCACTTCCTCCTTTATTAACAAAGCGACTCTCAGATTGAGACTGCACATCACGTACCATCAAGTGCCAGGAATGTAGCCTGGGTCTAACTCTTTGATAAGTAAGTAAAGACTCAATTTTTTGACTACATTTTATTGGTTTAAAATGGTGTTTCCACTTTTTCCAATGTTCACCTTTTAGAGTTAAATGTGTATGATAGACCCTTTATTTTTACCTAGTGGCTTTTACTGCTCACATGTTACCACCTCACACCAACATATACAATACCGTGATAGTCAGTCTGGTTGCCAATAATAGGGTAAAGTTCAGTACATGTTTATTCAAAGGACAAGAAAAATGTCTACCCTACCTTTGAGAATGAGTTGTGCTGGTAAAATACATTTGCATTATGAGGGAAACTCTAAATTACAAAATGTACATAGAATACGTGTTTTGTGCAATTAAATGGAAATGTATCACCTGTGTGCCTCATTTGAGGGGGGTCCAGGTAAGAATAATAATAATAAATAATAATATATTTTATTTGTAAGCGCACTTTTCCTTTGCGTAAACAAGTGCTACAAAATTAAAAAGGGTGAAACAAAACAACAAAAACAATAAAAAACAATAAAAAACAATTAAAACAACATAATAAAAGCTGTGACATTGATGCCGGCATGGCATAATAAATAAATAAATAAGTTTAACGGCTCGTCTACACTACAGGCATCAAAAAATCTTGAAGCTGGGCGTGTCTGAAGCTTGGCGATTTTTTGCGAGCAACGCCACCAACCAACCAAATCACGCAGAGAGCCAAGCCCAGAACGGCCGACAGAACCAAGCAATAGCACATTGTAAAACGAAGTAAACTGGAATATAACTCCCTCCAAATACAGGCGAAAAGACCCTACCAACGTTCACCACACTGTCTTAACAGAACCTCCACACAGCACTCGGTTCCACGGTTGTTATCACCGGTCAAATAGTCCACTCGGCGTAAAAGAAACCGGGTATTTAGCAATATCGAAGATACTCCTCGTCTTGAAGATGAGGAATCGACTGCAAGAGCAGAGAGGAGAAGTCTGCGCGTCCAGTCGCCAACGCAAGGTTGATGCGATACGGCGCTATGCAGACTGGCGGGAATCTTGCAATATGAAACCGGATTTGATTGGCTTGCAAAACATCTAGCATCAGGAACCTCAAAAAGATTGAACATGTCAACTATTTGAGCACTCAAAGTGAACCATATGGTCAACTATTGATGCAGGAGAGGAAGATGCTCGTAGAGGCTTGCACAAGCCGCATGCCATAGTGCCACACGAACAAGCAGTTCAGGCGAAGAGTAAAAATATCTACGTCAGCCCCATGCAAGTAGATACAAGGGCGAAGGCGTTTTGGAAAGCGACGTGGGAGCCTGTAGATAGACGGCCTGTGAGGTCAGGAGCTCGCGACTAAACTTTTTCCAACCAGCCTCCCGGAACGCGTCGACCGAAAATAAAAATCTACAAGCACGGTCGCCGAAGCATTAATGGGGACCGTCGATGCCGAATTTAAAATTTAAGTTTATTTCTCATACGAATTACTTATCGTTAAAATCATGCAACAGGGACCATTTAACATAAATTCAAAATCATCATACAGAGAATTAGCATGGATAATTCAATCCAACCTTTACACTATTGTAACACAGTCAATCACGATGGAACAAAGGCCAAGATACTGTTGAAACAACAGCAGACGAAAAAGGTTGTACTCGAATACGTTGAGTCAATCAAGTCGCCACTCCAATACAACAAAAAGCCTCAATCTGTCCTGAAGGACAGACACAGGAGATAACCACTTAAACCAACGGAGACGTACTGTCAAACCACAGAGTACAGAAGGACCATTTAACAAAAGACGGCTCCGGAGCAGCGGGCACCGCAAACAGACGAGGGACGAGGGCGGGTGCGACAGAGAGAGAGCTCGGTCGTGGATTGGAAAGCTCGGAGAAGGGAAGATACCATCGATAGACGCGGAAGGGTGGATCTCAGGTGGCATATAGAAAAACGGGAGTGGAGAGAAACTAAAACGTGCAGATAATAATGGGTTAGGTAGCGAGGGGGGGAGACGAGTAACGAGAGGGACAGATAGGAAGAGGTCTCCGAGAAGGGAGGGCACCGATAAAAAAGTCAGCTAACGTCGGGAAGGCTTGGACGAACACTGTCGGAGGGCGCGGCGGGGCCGGCGGGAGCCCGGGTGGTGGGAGACCGGGGCTCNCAAACACAACAACATGCTCATCACAACAAGAACATCACAGGACACATTAATGCCCCTCCTCTCAGATGTCCCACAGCCCCAGGTCCACACAGAAACTCAGTTTGTTGACCCCTAAATATGATTTTGTGATTGTCAAGACTTCTTACAGCACACCCAGAAGTCACCACATTTCTCAGTTTTAAACATGTGGTACTTTGTTCATTGAAACATGTTGGCATGCACCTTTAGTATATTTTCCACTTTAAAAAGGCGGTGCTAGGACTTACGTCCACACAGCAGCTTTGAAAAAATCTTGAAAATCTTGGGAGGTGGGCGTGTCTGAAAGCTTGGCGATTTTTTGCGAGCAACGCCACCAACAACCAATCACATGAATCTCCCGCCCCCGACATACAAAGCAATAGCAATGGTAAAACGAAGTAAACTGGATATAAACTCTCCAAACAGGCGAAAAACCTACCAGTTTCACCCACTGTCTCTGCCACCTCCCTCCATGCCTGGTTCCTCCGGTTTGTATCCCGGTAAATAGTTCTGGTCCTAAAGACCGGG
>NW_011352782.1:236690-244144 GCF_000735185.1 Notothenia coriiceps
TCCAGAGCGCTGCGCTCTGAGCGCTCACAGCTGGGTGCTCTGGTGGAACAGACGGGTTGTCCGAGCGGACTGACCGTTCGTGCATTTACGAACGTACCCGTAATAATACTGCTGACAGCTGACCAATCGCAAGCAGAGTTGTGGTTTCCTATAGCAACAAAAGATGCTGACAGCTGCTTTTTGTACAGGAAAAGACGCTGTGGCCAGCGTTTTTCATGACAAAAAGACATTATGCGTGAACGCCCCCCAAGAACACCTCAACGCCCCCCTTTCAAAAATATTGCTTCCAGCGCCCCCCGATGTTCTCTGAACGCCCCCTGGGGGGCGGTACCGCCCCCGTTGAGAACCAGTGGGCTAGAGCTTGTACTGGCATATGATTTGACTGGCTGACGCTTCCGTCGAAGCTTGAAAAGTTTAACTTTCGAAGTGAACAACGGAGGCAAAGCGACGCGACGGAACCACAATGCAGTTCGGCAAAGCCTGACGTCACCCCATTCCTGGGGGGTTGATAACAGAATTACCTTACATTTAAAAAAAAGAGAGAGATAACTAGCAGGATTACAGTGTTACAATACATTTTGAAATAAAGATAGATATATTATAGGGAGAATACTGAATTAAATTTCTGTATGGTTAATATTTAGGCTAATTTCATCTTCTTTAATTTAAATACATGCATTTTTATTAACATTATTAAACAAAAATACAGTCTGCTTTTGATTAATGTATTAAGCTTAAGTAGCATTTATAAACTTTTACTGTTAGTTCCTTTTTTTATGAAATATCTTGGTTTACAGTTTACCTATACTTAAGTAAAAAACATCTTATTTGTATTTATTTTATATTCTTTTTATCTGCATTGCATTTGATATTGAGGTAATCTAAAAGTGATTAAAAAAGTAACCAGGTTACACTACTTTTATATTGTGATACTCAGATTAGGTCACTGATTTGATTTTGACATGTAACTAGAGGTAGGGAATGATTCCTTACCCCAAGTGAAGGAGTTCAAGTATCTCGGGGTCTTGTTCTCGAGTGAGGGAACAATGGAGCGTGAGATGGGTCGGAGAATCGGAGCAGCGGGAGCGGTACTGCAGTCTCTTTACCGCACCGTTGTGACGAAAAGGGAGCTGAGCCAGAAGGCAAAGCTCTCTGTCTACCGCGCCATTTTCGTTCCTACCCTCACCTATGGTCATGAAGGATGGGTCATGACAGAAAGAACGAGATCGCGGGTACAAGCGGCCGAGATGGGTTTTCTCCGCAGGGTGGCTGGTGTCTCCCTTAGGGATAAGGTGAGAAGTTCGGTCATCCGGGAGGAACTCGGAGTTGAACCGCTCCTCCTTCGCGTCGAAAGGAGCCAGTTGAGGTGGTTCGGGCATGGATGGATGGATGTAACTAGAGATCGTAATGGATTGCATTTTTGAAGTAACCCTCCCAACCCTGGTTATGGTATAAGGGTGCTTTGAGTGACAGGTGTTTCTCAGGTCGCCAGTGTCACTACCCGATCTGCAGCTCTGCCCGATTTGCAGTGCGCATGTGCGAGATGGTCCGCCATATTGGACAACTCCGGACGTCAACCCAAGTAGGACACTTGACACAGTGGCTTTTGGCAAAGCTCAAAAAGAAAACTCGAGAGAGATGAGTTATTGTTATTACAACGTGACTTCACTATTATTTAACAACTCTTTTTATTGGGTTCTTTTATTTGGGGTTAAGTACATTGTCAGAATAAGTGAGAAATTAATTTAACTTCTGTTAGACAGCCATATGCCATATATTTGTGCATACATTCACAGTAAATATGTATTCAGTATGATAGCTGTAATAGATATCTTGTAATAAAATAAAATAGTTCATAAAATCGCACGCTTTCCTCTAATGCATTCTAGACAAGACAATATAAAGTCTCATTTCACGATAATGATGTCATATCAATATAACGCCCAGTCCAAGGTGTAATTCCTACCAAAAATGTGAAATCAGATGTTACGATAGTGTCTCCTTTGACAGCAACCCACATGCCTAAGAGAGCGTCTAACACACAGAGTGGCAAGGTGACGCTTTCTACCTACTGGGGCTCGGTGCTTATTTACCATTTATAAGACATTATGAAATTAAAATATGAATAAGAATGCTCTCTGAAGGTGACATAAACAGTTTAAATGTTTCCTCATGCTCACATGACAGCTGAGAGGTGCTCGAGCCAGCAGAGGAATTCACAACATTAAAACTCATTAAGGCTCTATGGTTACCCAATTAAAATGAATGATTGCTTCAGGAAATACTGTGAAGAACTATGAACACCACTATAAGGGCTTAGTGAATGCAGTTTATATTGGCAGTTTTCTTTACTCCTCCACTCTTTTCCCAAAATGTATTTGGATGCAATAAGTGAGCTAAATGAAAGAATATCATCACCGGAGGTTCTCGCAGGGTAGGAGATCCCAGGTAGTGCTTTACCGTCGATCCACAAGGCACTAAGTTTAACAACCGGGTAGAAAATGTTGCTGCTCTACTCTGCCGGTGTAAAAATAAAACTCATTATATATATTTTGTTTAAAAGACAAAAAGCTGCTCTGCTTCAAGAGCAAAAACTGTTGAAGAACGAAAGTTGGTGTTGTAAAATCATGTTTTAATTTGTGATGTGAGAAAAATGTCAATTACAAATGAGAGACACTGTCCTGCATGTGCAATGCCCTCTGTTCAATTAAATCGTAGAGGTTCCTCAAGTTTTTGTAGGTAAACTTTCCCTTGAAGTCCATTATTTTGGTCATTTTCATAACCTCACTTGGGATCACACTAAGAATAACACAAGTTTTAAGTTTTGACCACAATCAGGAACACTATAAATTGCTGAGGTGTAGATTCATGCCTCCAGGCATCTGTGACTTTGACACGGAGTTTCTCAATAACCCACAAAAGTTGAAGAGTTACACTAACTGCTGGTCAATGTCGATAGGCGGCTGTATTAATGCAATAAAAATGGTCACCTTGTCTCGCTTTTCAGACACTTTTTCCTGCTACCATCTGGCTGATCTATGTCATTTTCATTGCCTGAGGAGTGGGGGAGATTTGAAACTAATCCGCAGAATGTGATTTCCCTTGGACCTGCTGTCTCAAAGGTGCAGATAATTTTACAGCAAAAAAACATCTTCGAGACAAAAGAGTTAGTACTATGAGTCTGTTCACAGAGGCCCAGCCCAAAGGCTTGACCTCGTGAAACAAAAAGTGTGCAACAGAGAATCTAATGGAGTGGTGAGAAGCAAAGGCAAACCATAGTTTAAGTGTAGGAGAAGAATAATAATGTTGGTGCAATGTTGACTTACAGAGTTTATTCTACCCAAAGGACCAATTATAGACATATGCATTTACCTTTTTAAGTACATCAGATGCATAAAAGAAGAGAGTAATAAAACCTAGTGACCTCGGAAACAGCTCAAATCAAGGTGGGAGATTTTACTTTAAACACCCAACGGCCCGTCCACACGGCAGCGTGTGTAACAGGCCCCGCTATGCAGGGCGCGATGACAGATAGTATTCCTGCAAAACAGGAGAAATGATGAACAACAAAATCCTTAGCGCAGCTAAGGATTTTGTTGTTCATCATTTCTCCTGTTTTGCAGGAATACTATCTGTCATCGCGCCCTGCATAGCGGGGCCTGTTACACACGCTGCCGTGTGGANTTTTACATAAATGGTGTTGTTTTGTGTGGGAGAGGGTCGCTGTCATTGATGCGTTTTGCACCCCGGGCCGTTTTGATATTCCGCTGAAGTATACACTGTGACGCAATAACTCTTTTATTTATTTATTTTTGAGGGAAGGGGGGGGGTCAGGGCCTAGGTATAAAAGTCATGGCTCACCACTGCTCATATGATATCCCTCTATTCCAGCCCTGTTTAGAGAAAAGCAGATCTTGGGTCCTTAGCTTGAAAAAATAAAAAGAGGAGGCGGAGCTAATGCCTGATCAGAATTATACCAGAGATAAAATTCAATTCTGCTGTGATAAAACACCATCCTGTACTAAATCACATCAAGGATTATCTCCGAAACAGTATGGAGCTCAAATAATTTTTCTCCTGCGGGTTTACCACAAGGTGAGTTCCTTTTTTTATTTCCTGCTTTTTAAACACATGCTCTCTCCAGTACAGGTTAGCTCTGAGTGTTAGCGATGCTTGCTAATGTAAATGTGACCCACACAAAGTGTGTGATCACAATGTTATGTTTATATTTAATATCATTTTAGAAACCTGTTTAACAATGGACAGCAGGGGGCAGTAGATGGCAGGGTAACACTGCCGTAAAGGGGTTTGTTGTGATTTGCGCCTGCCGTAAACGGACTGATGTGGAGACGGTGCTGCCGTTGGCTTGCCATTCTCGCAAGACCCGACAAACAAGCAGCTAAGGATTTCGGTGTTTATCATTTCTCCTGTTTTGCAGGTCAGTTTTGTATACATATTGTCACAAGTGTTATAAATATCCACGGTAGTGTTGTGTCACGATGTCCTAGTTTTTGAAGTGGTGTTTGGACGTTGTTTATAGTCTTCAAATCTGTGTAGGAGACTGTCTCGTGGTTGCTGTGTGCGCGTGTGTGCGTGTAATGGTGGTCGCTATTTTAATGTAGCATAAGCTCTTGGTTAAAGTGAATGCAAGTACATGTAATTGTTTACAGCTCCTGTACATTTTGTACTTACATATTTTCTGGGTTTATATCCTAAGTATTTTGTGTGTGTGTTTTGTATTATCTATATGTGTTCTATGGTCAGAGTTAATACATAAATGCTTGTGGGATGTTAATGCTAGCACAGATTAGATTATGATGCTTTACCTGGGAAGGTATTTAAAAGGGTTTGATTACAAAATAAATATCTGAATAGAGAAATTCTTATTTTAAGTCATGGTGTTTATTTCAAATATATTGAAGACATGAATATATAGTATATATATATATATATATATAAGTGTTTATATTGAAGACAGAAAAGGGCATTAACAATTGTGTGTGTGTTGTGTCAAATGGTTAAGGACATTAACAATTGTGTGTGTGCCAAATGAATAATAAATGATGGCAAGACCGGCCAAACGAGCAGCTAAGGATTTCGTTGTTCATCATTTCTCCTGTTTTGCAGGAATACTATCTGTCATCGCGCCCTGCGTAGCGGGGCCTGTTACAGATTCTTGGGGGCTCGTCCGGGATTAGCATCGTTTGAGACGACCATATGCTGATCCAGTGATATTGGACCTAAAGGACCGGACTGACATCGTGTTTCCGGAGTGGAGGTGCTTCCAGTTAATGACTCAAGAGTTAGAGAGACCAGATTAAAGGGGATCTACGCCTAGGAGTGCAGAACTGTTTGCCACAGTTGCCCACAACACACAGGATGGCTAACAACGAGAGGAAGAGACTAAGCTGGTCCATCAAGAAAGGACTTCATCAGCTAACAGCAGATGAAGCGTATGAAGTTGCCACACACCTCGATCCAGTGGAAGGACTTGAGGACTTGACTCATCAGAGCTTAACAGGGACGGACGAGGAGGGCTGTGTTGAGTATATTGCTGCAAATATGAACAGTATGACTCTACTAAACCTAGAAGATGAGGGAATGTCAATGTTGTTGTGTCTACAAGATACTGTTGATTTGATTATTGCAAACCGTAGCAGTGGTACAGTGTGTTCCAAAAGAGGGTGAAATTGATACTTCTGTTAAGTCACCCATGATGTTATTTGCTACTGTTAACGCTAATCAACCAACTTGAGCCATTAGACAATCCAACTGAGACTGGCATTCATGACACAGACATACAGAAACTGTTAAGGGGGCTTAGAGGAGGTGCAAAACAAAGCTTCAACACAGTGTCACCACACCTAGTTCAGATAACACCGCAACCTCACTCTAGCCAACCCAGTAAGCAGCATACACCTAACTCACCACCTACATTTACAGAAGGACTCTCGTAATCCACCCGAGAGAGCATGATTTCCTTACAAGATCTTTCCCTTCTGCATTAGAAGGGAGTTTAATTTCATGGAGGCAGATAACTGACACTTCATCAGACATTAAGCTTTAACAGTTATGTAAAACAATTGAGGAAGGCTGCAGAGCACACCACTGACGACGAGATCATTAGAGCGGTGTTACGCATAGTAAAGGGTGGAAACTTTAAAACATGCTTGACAAACAAGGAAGATCTTACAGTCACCGAGCTGAAGAGTTCCTGCAGTTCCCACTTTGGCGCACAGAGCTCTTCCAGGAATTGATGTGTGCTTAGACAGCATGAAAACTGAAGCTCCACAGTTTCCTATACGCATGATAGGTGCTGACACAACAATAATGTTCGCTGACCTCGATGGGCAGGCAAGTGCACTTATTAAGTTTTGATGCATCTACCACTGCAGCGTGTGTTTTTGAATGATAGTCTTCAAGGCATGGCATGAGAGACATAGAGGATGTTCAGAAGGGAGCTGAGAGCCACTTGTGCTGACGTCCCCTGTGTCTGATGAAGCTCTGTTAAGCATGTGTTTTATCAAGACTACGATGGAAGAACGTGAAAGAAGCGCAGGACTGGGACGCAGTTCCACCGGCAAGTTTAACTTCAAGCACACAGCTGATACTCGCTTGAACCTGAAGAGATACTCAGCGTGTGGGAGAGACTAAATCCTAAAAGTAAGGGATAAATTGTCATCCAGAGGATTGAAAAAGTGCTCAGGTTGCGGCTTTAACCCAGGCCAATGGAAACAACACTGAAACAAGCTAACTCAACAACAACAAGTACATAGGGGCGACATCAAAACCACCAAACCCAGCATGTTAAGCTCTGCAAAAAACCAGACCAGAGAAGAACAAAACGCAGTGAGACGTTAATAGAGCGGTGACAACAAAAATGCTACATAGCTCAGGTCAACCGAACCATGATAATTAGGGCCAATAGAATTATTTACATGTATAGAGCAACGGAAACCACAAGGAAGCAAAGCGCCAGGTACAACAATCGTACTGTAGGCTGCTTGAAGAAGACAGAAGCTAGAAGCGGGAAAGCAAACGGTCAAAGGGCAAGCTGGGACGGAAACCACACACACCATGATCCTGCACACCCCAAAAGGACAGTCCCACCCCAGAGCGCAGGAGTTGCAGCAGCACACGACAAACCAAGCACACGGTCCAATACACCTACATCAAACATGGCAGAAAAATTATACAACGAACAACACACCCACATCAAAAAAGAATCCTACGCTCACGAATTAATTGGCACGACAGTCCCAGCACAAAATATTGCAAGACGGCTGTAGCATGAACCTTTACGCCACATAACCCCGCTCTTTTAGAGCTCTGGGGCCAATGTGAGCATAATAGACAGTGCTTGGAAAGTATAGATACTTACCTGACAAGATATTAGAGCCCCATCAGTGAACCTCATGGAGGATGATCTCTACGTGACGGCTGTCACAGGAGAT
>NW_011352782.1:244478-249987 GCF_000735185.1 Notothenia coriiceps
GACAAAATTTGACTTTTTTGACATGGAAATGATTTTTTAAGATTGACAAACATCATATGTGTAATTCATGGCACAATTCAAACGGGATCGAAAGATAAGTTTTCTCTCCATTGACTTCAATACATAATTTTTCCGAAATGGACCGGAAGTAGATGGGCGTGACTTCGCCACTCTATTCTTAGGCTGCATCTAGACGGAGACGAAACGGAGAAAGAACCGAATTCGATATCAAAAAAGTCTTCCGTCCACACGGTATCGCCTCATGAAGCGTGTCAGTCCACACGAGACCGCTCGACCCGCTGTAGTACATATGCCGGGCCTGTAAGTGGCGCTGTACTTCCGCAACAAAATACACCAAAAGCAGCAAATAAGATCTCCCGAGCATGGTTGCCATGGTTGCCCTTCTGTTTATTCTCCGCGGTGGATTCAGCGGTGACGCGGGGGTGAGCAGCAGAGGTGGGGAGAGGCAGGGCTCTGGCTGTTTCGGCAGCCTCCGCTTCTCTCTTCTCTCCCGAGGCGAGGCGAGCGTGTGCTCCTGCTGTAAAAGGCAGGTGCACTGCACCCGCTGCCACTAACTCTGAGCCTGGCTCCCAAGCAGGACGTTCTCCCTGGTAGTCCACCAGCAGATGAGAAACACCCACCTCTCCGCCTCTTCCAAGGGACGAGGGAACTGTGCAGGGGGAGGTCTGCTGGAGGCTCCTGCTGGGTGCACTGTCCTGCGAGATACCGGGACATAGCTCGAAACACTCGGAACACTGTTGTTGTTGTTGGCGAAACACATCAGCAATGACGCGTGTGACGCGGGGGTGAGCAGGAGAGGTGGGGAGAGGCGGGACTATGGCGTGTAGGGCATACACACGGATCCGTTTGACCCCCCAGAGCGTTCCGTATGCAGATCTACCCACCTTGGGACCCATTACCGTTTGAGGGCTCCGTTTCCCTGGTTCCGTTACGGCCTCGTGTGGACAAACCGTCCATACGATAGAGAACTGTAGCAGATACAACCCGCTTCGTGTCCGTGTGGACGGGGCTTTAGATTTCTTGTACTTCTCTGAATCTCCACCTCTGTTTGCTTGTTTAGGAGGTAATTTAGTTAAATCCTGACTTTTTACAAGTCCTCTCATCAAATAGCATTCTCCCCTGAGAATTTAAACTCATCATTTAGAATTCTCATTTACTCAGAAATCATTATGACAAAGTGCCTCTGCTTACACAGAATGTCATATTTACTGTGAAGTCCCACTGGGATAAATAAAGTCAAATCTGAATGCAGAACACACACTGTCTAGATGGCTTTCCCATGCATCCATATGCATAAGTGTGTGTGTGTGTGTGTGTGTGAGTGTGTGTGTGTGAGAGAGAGAGAGAGAGAGAGAACACTTTAAAAGCTCAGATAGATTACAAGATAAGGAAATGGGTACATTTTGGCAATTCTCTCCCTCCTGAGTTCTCTTTATTCATTCCATTTTCCTTTCATCTCTTTTTGGCAGCTGCTCTTTGGAGACATTTCTGTTATTACTTCTCTCTCTGTTTCTCCTTTTTCACTGAGCTAAGTTTTGGCACACAAAAGTAATGAACTTTTGTGGTAACACTTTTTTATCAGGCACCATTAAGTTGGAATTAATTGCTTTATTAAAGGTCAGGAAGATGTGCACAGTTTCTCAACATGTTCACACTGTAGTCCATCGATGTCTTTATTATTTTGCAATCTACTGAAAGACTACAGTATGGTCCCATATAATCACTATGTGTTCAACACTTTGATGATTATATATTCTGAAATGTCATACAGTTCAACAAAGATGAAATATAAATATAATTGTTGTTTTCCCACTAAGAAGAAATATTTTATTTCCTTTTTTACAAGTTTCTGTTTATTTTGTGTGAATATGCAAATTAGGCATAGTCTGAAACACCTCCATTGGACTCCTTTGTTAACTTCCATAGCATAATGACATCACTATGTGACACTCACACTTATATTGGCTAGTGATCCATCACCCTGCACATGATTGGCTTAGGAGCAGGACAATCTCTAAGCGGTTGAACAATCACAACAGAGCCGGCCGGCTAACCAATCAGAGCAGACTGGGCTCTGGTTTCAGACAGAGGGTGAAAAGAGGTGCTGCAGCACAGGCAGTATGAGAAAAATAAAGATCTTTTTGAACATTAAAGCATGGAGACATGTCCCAGTAGAGACACTAAAGACTGATATGAACCTGAAGAAGAGCATAACAACCATCCATTATGTGGAAAACTAGAGGTTTTCCACATAATGGATCAGGTAAAGATATTTATATAAGATTATTATAGATTCTTATATAAACGTTATTGTTTGCCACAGCCTTTAAAAATCACATTTGTACTCACACTGCACAGTGACTGAATTGTTTTCATGTATTTATTCTCCTTCATCCAATCTTCCTCACTTTGGTCTCCAGCAATGCTAAAACTCTTTGCATGTGAGCAGTAATGATAGGGTTTGAGTGGGAGTAGAAGAAAGGTGCTGCAAATGGAGAGGGAAAAAGACCACAATTCTTACAGGATGAGTTTAATGGAATACTTTCTGTTAAAAAGTGAGAAAAATATGGAGGACAAAGGCATCTGGGACTGCCAAGGCACACAGGGGGATAGGAGGTGCTATTTTCCCTCCACTTCCGATGGATGAATACTTAGCAACAGCCAGGAGGTTTTACAGTTCACATACCATCAGGCTGCGCAGGTCCATTTCTCTTTTCTTTCACGCACTCCTACTTGAGAGAATAGATGGTGTCTGGTGTATTTAGTTATGAGTCTGAGGTGATGAACTAAATGCACTACTACACGGATAGGCTTCAGTACTGTGACTTATTCATAAATTCTTGAGCACTTTTCCCCATAAGAGAAGGCTTAATTCACACACCACACATTTAGATAAATGGCACTCAGAGTACCGGGTGCTTTTCCTCACAGTTTGGGTGACGGCAAAGCTTTTCTTACAGATAGTCAGCAGCACCGGCTCTCATAGCCCCAGATGGACCCACCGTCATGATTGAATNACAGCAGTTACAATGGTCAAACTACATTAGAACAGAATTGTCCCCATTTTATCTTTAATAGTTACTAACATTAGATATTTTAATGAGATATGGACCGCAAAACATTTTTTAAATCAAGTCACCGAATGCAAGTAGTCGCCTTAGCTTATTTTGTTATGAGATGTGAATTACTGTTCAATTTATTTGATAATAATCGTTTGGTTTCTTTTACATTAAAAACAATTTTCAAAAGGTCTTATGTTTTTTTTCGGGGGGAGGCCCTTTTTCGTTTAGAGCAATAGCCCCTCCAAATGTCTGTGCACGTCCCAGCTATCAGAAACAATGCCTGACGTGTTTTGGACGTAACATGGTATTCTATGCAGGGCGCGATGACAGATAGTATTCCTGCAAAACAGGAGAAATGATGAACAACGAAATCCTTAGCTGCTCGTTTGGCGGGTCTTGCCAGAATGTATTATTCATTTGGCACACACACAATTGTTAATGTCCTTAACCATTTGACACACGACACACACAATTGTTAATGCCCTTTTCTGTCTGAAAATATAAACACTTGTCCATATGTCTTCAATATATTTGAAATAAACACCATGACTTAAAATAAGAATTTCTCTATTCAGATATTGATTTTGTAATCAAACCCTTTTAAATACCTTCCCAGGTAAAGCATCAGAATCTAATCTGTGCTAGCATTAACATCCCACAAGTATTTATGTATTAACTATGACCATAGAACACATACAGATAATACAAAACACACACACAAAATGCTTAGGATATAAACCCAGAAAATATGTAAGTACAAAATGTACTTGCATTCACTTTGATCAAAGAGCTTATGCTACATTAAAATAGCGACCGCCATTACACACACACGCGCACACAGCAACCACGAGACAGTCTCCTACGCAGATTTGAAGACTATAAACAACGTCCAAACACCNGTGTGCCTTGGCAGTCTCAGATCACTTAATATTAGCAAATTCTATTTTATTTTAAAAAAATATTGATGTAAATACATACACATATCGATTTGTTTTATAAATATTGCAAATCAAAACCTTTATTCACTAATAATTACCAAAAATCGTAGTTCTATCTCCTGTTATCAATGCATTCACATTGCCTGCCATGAACTTCCGGGGAACGATCCTCGTCTGCATGAACCACGTGACGATAACCGTTTTTGGACTTCCGCTGTCGTAACTCTTCTATCTATACGGCGCTGGCCAGACCTAATGTCAATAATCGGCACTGTAAACACGACACAAGTTGGCGCCATATCCATGTCATTCATGTCAGTGAATGTACTTTGAATTTACCCTCTGTATGTATTAAGTAAATAAAGTTGCCTTGCCTTGAATGAAATTCATGCAACTCTTAATATTAGATAATGTGTTTTTAAGTGGCGATGGGTATTATTTGTTGACCCTGCTTTGAAGGATATTTTGCCTTTACAAATGGTGCGCTTTATCACTGCCTGGGTTTTGGTTGAAGTGTATCCAGGTGCTGCTGCGTTTTCGCGTGCGGCTCATTTTCCATCCGAAAAACACGTCGTCTACCTGTCCTGTACCACTTGTTATGACTTCTCTCTCGCGCGTATTCCGTTAAAAACCAACCCCATCTCACTCCTCGTGCTGAAACTATACCGATCAGAGTAGGGGCGGGTCTTCACAGAATACGTTCAGGGAGCAAAATCAAGCTTTTTAAAAGGCGAGTGGATTTTGGCAGGCACCTATGGTGCGGACCAACGATTGAACGATGACAAGAACGGCTCTCACCAAGTTTGGTTCGTACCAAAGAGCCGTTCAAAAGAATCGGCTCGTTCGCGACCGACACATCACTAGTTGTTAAGAGTGGTGGGGGCGGGAAGGGAGCGGATCGACAGCTTGAGCAACTGTCAACTCAACATTGTAAATAATCAACCAAAAACGATCACCGGTTCATCTTGTTTTTGGCGTGAGAATAGTTCGGGCAGCGTGAGAGCGTGAGATTGAGAGTGAAAGCGTGTGTCACACGCCAGATGCGTGAGAGTTGGCAACCCTGCACTAGAGGTGGTCTTAACGCACCGGCACCAATACATAGCCTATAATAAATATTATATCTATGATACGTAACATGTGTAATCACACACTTAGCGATATAGAACATAAATAATAAAAACGTAGGCCTACCTGGTTTAAAACACTTTTGTGGTCATACTGTGGAATGAGTTCACACTGAAACAAGTTCTTCATTCAAAATCGCGGGCAATTACATGTAAGAAGAAGGAGAAGAAGAAGAAGTCAAATAAGTAGTAGAAGAAGAATATAGCTGGGTGTGTTTCCCGTGGTTTCCCGCAGCGAGACACTAGAATACTAATTGTGGGCAGCCTTATCACGTTAATTCGACCCAGGGGCGCCGCCAGGGATTTTGGGCCCCATGAAAAGATATCACATTGGTTACTTAAAGATTTTTTTCTTAATGTTCTA
>NW_011352782.1:250032-260913 GCF_000735185.1 Notothenia coriiceps
CTCCGCGTTACTAAGTTGACTGCTGCCCAGCTACTAAACTGTAATGGAAACGCAGCATGAAGTGAGCCCTGCCTACCAACGGCCTCAACTATACGGTACTATGCTAAGCAGTGCGAGGCCCTGCAGTGGAAAGGAGCGCCATGAAGAGAACAACCCAGTTCTGCTTCTGTTCGTCCTTATTTCACCAAAGTGCCCAGTACAAGGCAGAGAAAATGAGTCTCATATGTTGCCAAGTACAGTGTGACTCTGCAACATATTTCACTGGTTATTTATGTGTGCGGGAGCCTGCAAATGCAATCTCAAAACCCGGCACATACAAGTCGTACTCGTACCTGCATACATATCTATTGTACGAGGTAATTTATTCATTACAGATTTCATCTTCTTCAACTGTTTAAATTGTAGTGGCTATCGTCTACTACTATTTGAATATCTATCAGTGTAGGCTGGACTTGATAAAACAACTATTGTCTGCCCAAGCTTACAGCTGCACACTGTAAACCGTTGGTTCCTCTTATATATTTTGCCTGGGGGTGTTGATTTTATTTAGGAAGATATAAACACATTTGTAAAGGTGTTTTAATAAGCAGAGTTGGAAATCTGACCTATCCTACTACACCTGAACACAGCAAATAGTTAAAGTGATGGTGTGAGTGCCATGAAACGAGAACAGGGTTTCTGCCCTGAATCTTAAATCCAATCTCTTGTAAGTATCTTTGTCCTGTTTCATATGTTAACACTGTATAATAGTCAACACAGAACAAGTATGTTTTAAATCTCTCTCCCCTGCAGTGTGGCCTGATAATCGTCTGTGTGTGTGTGGTGGTGTGTGGTGTTGTGTGTGGTGTGTTGTGTGTGTGTTGTTGTGGTGTGTGTGTGGTGTGTGTGTGTGTGTGGTGTGGTGGGTGTGTGTGTGTGTGTGTGCTGAGAGTGTGTGTGTGTGTGTGTGTGTGTGTGTGTGTGTGTGTGTGTGTGTGTGTGTGTGTGTGTGTGTGTCTGTGTACGGCACGGCACGGCACGGCCACCATCTAATGCATTGAAGTGTGTTTTGTCCCTCGCCCAGGTCCCCTCAGCCAGGAGCTGAATTCCAGACAGGCGAACAAAAGGCGGGCCTGGTTGCGTGGGGGGGAGGGCGGTGTTATTGAGGCCTTGGCACAGACAGGAGTAGGGACCCTGAGAAAGACAAGATACAGAGCAGAACTGAACAGAATGGTGTGTGTGTGTCTACGTGTATGATAACAGGCCGATAAACGGGCAGCCCGACACGCTCTCTGCTCTGCCTTTGTGTGCATGTGTAATCCCATTATCTGCATTGTTATTGTGTGCAGCATGTTGTGTCTGTGTGGGTGTCTGTGCATAATCATATTGCTGCTGCTATAATATTCATTGTTGTTATTGTGCCAGAGCGTAAAGGGAATAATTAGACAATAAAGGGACAAGAGGACAGACAGAGGGAGAGCAGAAGGTTTCCCACCAGCTTGTCTTCAAAGGAACAGAAGAGTAGAAGAAGAGAAGTTTTACGGTCTGCCTGGGTCTTTCACTTTCTTTATCACCCTCCCTCTCCTTACTGTACAGCCAACCTCTTGTAAAACTACATTTGATCCTCCCTATTTCCCAAAGCTGAGTCAGGCTTCTTAGGATCTGGGTCAAACAGCCAGCCAGCTATGAGGCCTAAATTCAACTCCAGCTACTCTGCATGAATGATTCAGATCCTCTCATTGATAGGCCTGTGAGCTCCAATTTCTGCTGTACATTAAGGGAATGGGAGTATTTGGGGAGAGCAGTGCTTTTTACGTGTGCATTTTATTGGGATAATGTAGAAGGGCAGCTCTCCCAGCAACAGGCTACAAAGGGAGAGCCGGGGTCAAAAGTCTATTCACATGTTCCCCGGCGACAGGAGAAAGAGCAAAGGGAAATCCTTGAGTAATGTTTCTCATTAGGGCCTGAAACATGCTGCAGGACACCGCTCAGTATGGGCTTTCCACCCTGCTGGAGAGGGAGAGAGAGGCATCAGCATGGGCTGAGGCTAGTTTTCCTCAGGCCTTTGATAACATATCTGAAATGTGTGTGAGAAAGAAGAATATAGCTTCATCCATTCAATCATTTTGAATGGATAAAAGTGTTAGCCAGACCTTGTGACCAGGAATTAAATTGATAAATAATTCCAAAGTACAACTTAAACTTTATTTGATTCAGGTGTCACGATTTAGGACTTATTTATAGTAAGTGGTTTTATTAGGATGAATTATTTAAAAATGAGACATAAAAGTGGGAGATGCCAAAATCTTATGCATCGAGGAGAGTCTAAGATAGTTCTGTTTAACTTTCTCAAACAGACTTGGAGAATTATTCTATACAAATGTGCTGGGTTACTTCAACTTTAAATCATTTTGTAATGTGGGGTGATTTTATGGAATGGTTTGGAGCAGGAGTTAAAACAAAGCACAAGCATAATTCAGTTTAAAAGGATGTTCAGAAAAAAAAATTGGGAAAACTATGAGAATGAAGAGAGATGATTGAAGATGAGAAATGATTGTATGTATGTATAAATGTAAGTAGGAATAACTTGCATAATGATTTAAAGGACAATCATTGATCAAGTAAAGGGTGGGAATTAATAAGCATTTGCTTCCTCCTGCTCCCTTTTGGCCACATATGATTTATTATTATTATTAATATGAAGACTTTGTTTTTGTTGAATATATAAATATTATCATGAATATGGATAAATACTGTATTTTAACAATACGGTATTCTGTTGTTCACATTTGTTATTTTGTATTTGTTATTTTTTTAATCTGTTCGAAATAAAGATTGAAATGAAAATGAAATGAAATAATCTGGCAAGGAAAATATTTATAGTTGAACGTTGGCTTTCACCTGTTGATAGCACTGCACCGATCCTCTCATTCAGCATCATGTTTACAACCTTTTGTTTTTATGTGATAAAGAATGACTGTGTTACGGTTTACGGAAAAGGATACAACTGCTATGCATTTATAAATAGCGAAATGTATCTTTTTTTAGATTCTTTCATTCACTTTGTGGTAATGAAATGCAAAGGAACTGGCTTTCTATGATCATTCTTTATGACTGATTTGATGTTTTGGTATATTTCGACAATCCCTGCCTGCATCAGAAACAATTCAGTGAAACACGTGCAGTCCAAACTGAGCAGACTTCTATGTGCTCGAGGTGTAGTCTTTTTGTTGAGGTGCACCAACTCTGGCATAACGTTAGTACAAAGCCTCTGCAACTACTATTTTGATAATTGTTTAATTGTGAAAGTCATGTTTCATGCAACAAATTACCAAAAATCCTCTTTTCCGCCTCTCAAATATGCTAATATTTAGTTGCAACCCTAGCCGCTATATACTGTTTCATTTCAACTCCAGTCAGTAATGGACCGTCTCATTCAGAGTTAAAGACACACACACACACACACACACACACACACACACACACACACACACACACACACACACACACACACACACACACACAGATTATCAGCACACTGCAGGGAAGAGAGCATTTAAAACATACTTGGTTCTGTATGTTACTATTATAAAGTGTTAACATATGAAACAGGACAACAGCATACTTACAAGAGATTGGAGTAAGATTCAGCAGAAAACATAAACACACACATAAACACACACATAAACACACATAAACAGATGGTTATTCACAAGAGTTCTCTGACGTGGGAGTGGAGAGAGGCCTGTGTGTTCACTCTGTCGTTCTTTGTCTCTCTGCCCACTTATTCCTCTGAATGTCTCTGGTCTCATGATTGGCTGCGGCTGATAAGAGGAAGTTTCACACTGTGTAGAGTACAGAGTGTAGAGCTGTGACTTAGACTGTGTCGTGCAGTAGAGATGCAAGATGAAGGCTGGCTATTTAAATATGTCTGCTAGACAAGCATTATCAATTCCTCATTTCTCAATGTCCACATTGCAACATAGCACATCTTTGTGTGTTTGTGTGAACGTACTTGTTTGCAAAAAAAAGGGAGACAAATATAGATGCACAATCTGGATAAATGGGTCAAAGGTGGACAGACCAGACACATCAATCAAACCGTGCAGCACTGCCCTTATTGGAAAAAGAGACGGAATAGGGAAAAGCTTGGTCATTAGGTTGCTTGTTGTAAATCCTTGAAAAAAGCAGCGAGAGCTTGGATTAAAAGATGTCTGACAGCTGATGAATAACTCCAGGCTTTTTGGAATATATCGTATGTATTTGTGTTTTGTCACGATAACTTTGGAAGCATTTACGTTTTTTAAACACACTTAAATTCTGAATAAAACATGATCAGTACCTTCTGTGATGTAAGGCCTCCGCACGGCAGCAGCTGTGTGAGCACTTCTCCTCCATGTTTTTAGCGTTCCATGACTTCCAACAACTCCCTGGGAAGCTCTGGCTCAGGGATTAATACCTGGGTTGGTATGGCAACAGTGACGCGGCGATCGCCATGGGAGATAATAACCAGGAAGAGAGGGTGAACATAAAAAGCCAGGAGAGTGAAGTTATTCTGTTGGATCTCTGGACAAATGTCAGCGTCAGACATGTTTGCTCTAACCAAGAATTCTTTATTTACCAAGTGTGATAAGAAAGGATATTTCTGCTACGCAGCACAGCACCAGGATTGATTGAACTGCTCAATCAATACCAGTGACTCAGCATTTCATTTCCTGGCCAGCTGCTGAGCTTTTTGCTTCCTTCGTCTCTTTTCAGCCATATATCAGCCTCATATGTTTTGGAAACATGTTTGTATTCTTTCTATATCTAACATCCCAAACAGCATAGGTCACAGATTGCATTACTGTGAGTGGATAATGTATGCAGCAAAAAGGAGTGAAAAGGGGATAGAAAAGGAGTATAAGAGAGTGGGGGAGAGAGTGAGAGGAAGACAGAGGTAAATGGGTGTATAGGAGAGAGGTGAGGGAGGAGGGGCTTAGCCAGTAATTCCTCTTAAAGCTCAGATGAACAGCTGATGCACTTAGTTCAATGACACACTGTGTGTGTGTGTGTGTGTGTGTGTGTGTGTGTGTGTGTGTGTGTGTGTGTGTGTGTGTGTGTGTGTGTGTGTGTGGTTACGTGTGGTTACGTGCATTTGCAGTTATGTGCCCAATGTACACCTGTGTCCTATTTGAGTAATGCACATCTTGTCTACATGTGTAGTATATATATTTGCACTTCAACACACACACACACACACACACACACACACACACACACACACACACACACACACACACACACACACACACTAATTAATTCCAGTAGGAACAGTAAACAAGGCGTACAGTATGTTAGCACTTAGTCCCCCCTACCTGGATTAGTACAATGAACATTCAAAAACATGCACTGTTTCAGCAACAAAGGTGTTGTTTATTTTTCAATTTTATATTACTGCTGCTAATACAGAAATAGTCCTGACACTCGTTAGCTTTGGCCTACACACACACACACACACACACACACACACACACACACACACACACACACACACACACACACACACACACACACACACACACACACATCATGACTCGACACACACACACTCTACCTCAGGGTCAGAATGTCTCACTTTAACACTAATAACCAAACCAGAACAAGCAGTGATGGATGAAAGGCTTGATGTGTTAAACACTTCACACAGGCTGTTTGCAGACCCTTACAGTATGTGTATTAAAAGTTCATGATTCATTCATTCATTAAACGCATGATTACTCTGTATGATAGTTTAACATCCAATTGCAATGGTCATTAACTTGAGATTTCACCTGGTATTCCAGATTGTCATCATGACTGTGGTGAAATTGCGGTTCAATTAATTTTAATTCAATCTGGAGTTAGAAGTAAACATCCTTTATGTGTACATCAGCATTGCTGCATTTTCCCTGGTGCTTTTACAAATGATACATTACTTTGATTGGACAGAGAGGGAGAGGGCATCAGAGGCAGCAGTCTGAAGCAGTGATGGATGGGAGGGGGGGGGGCACACCCAGGGGAGGAGGCCACGCTGCCGGCCCTGCACTATTGAGACTCTCCCTTGGGTGGCCTGGGTCTAGAGGTGGTCGGAGAGATGAATGGGGGGGGTGTATACACCAGCTGTGGATCGTATGAATGAACTGAAGAACAATGCATTGGATGAATACATGGGAAATAAATCAGAGGAAAAATGCTCCTTCTTTTAAAATGGACTGTGTCAGACAATTAGATTTTCAAAGTGTTTTTACTTAGTAGTGTTCATTGTGTCTACACTCAAAGTTTTCATTAATATTTTCTCAACAGATTACACATAACTGTATTAGGTAACGTTAGTTGAAAGCAATACTATTAAGTTGAACCTTTTTTATTTAAACTTCATATTATTGGTTTCAACTAACCTATTATAGTCATGTGTAATCTGTTGACAAAATACATACAATACATTCTTTTTTTTGTGTACGTATATTGATTTTTACAAAAAAAGACTGCTATGTATGTGGTTAACTGTCTTGTGTCGTATGATTGAAAAAGCCTAACCCAAAATGTGTAACAGCATGAGATTCCGTATTAATAAGTGTTCTGGTTAGAGCCATTTTGTTCTCGAACAGCATTTTATGAAGCTAACATGAGTTTAACTTCATGTCTTCTTGTGTGTTCCAGCTGTTTCGAGAGGTACGCATCATGAAAACTCTGAACCATCCCAACATAGGTGAGTTCCGCTGCAGAGAATTCATCTACGTGTGTTTCCATGCTGGCCTTTGCTAACTCCTCTTCCTCGGTGTGTTACAGTGAAGTTGTTTGAGGTGATTGAGACTGAGAAGACTCTTTACCTGATTATGGAGTACGCTAGCGGAGGTGAGTGCCCCCCCCACGCTCATGAATGTTGCCAAGTAGTGAATGGTTAAAGTTAGAATGATCACTTTGACTGAACGATATAGTAACACTGATGGACTCATTAGGTATCAAATTAACGGGTCCAATCCTTTTATTTTCATTTTCATTTGTGAGATCTCACATCCGTCTCTGAACAAGGCAGAGTGCTCTCTTTCTTTTTGTATTCCTCTTGTTCTTCAACACTGTTCCACTTTCCCATGCATTACTCTATTTTTGTATCTTCATTATTTGTCTTTCTTCCCCCTTGTAATCCCCTAATCTCTCTCCACTGCTCTCTCTTTATGTGTGATCTCTTTCTTCCAATACCTAATAAGGAGGCAGCTCAAAATGCTGCTCTGTTAAACCCAGACCCCAGCCCCGTTTCCTTTGTAAGGATATTTAGGATCAAATGTATGGCTGGAGTGCATACATGTACACAACACACATCTATATGGAGACCTGAAATAGGATTTAAGTGAACCAAGAATGTTGAGCAGTTTGGGAGTGTCAGTACTTTTTTTTGATGTGTCATGTCCCAGTAAAAAAGCACAAGGTGTTTCCACATACACATACGCCTTGACCAATTTCCCCCGGGACAGTTATCAGGTTTCTCCTCTTTATGAGATTGCAACATTTGCTCCTGTAATAACATGTTTTTGCAATCTGGACACATGCCTCACTCCAAATTAATACACACCCAGAGTGTTGGAGAACTTATACACCTGATCTCACATAAATACATACTTAGGGAAGTATTTGCATCCATCTTCTGCAAGTGTTGGTGCTTAAGATATGTTATTATGGGAAGTGGGCAGGGGTGTCGCAACCAAGATATACATTGATTTATTAAGATAGAAGGTACACCAAAACTGTTAATGAAGACAACGTAGTCGGTGGACCTTTCTGCTTTTTAGTCTAGTCATGGAATATGTTAATACATGCTTGCCTGATAGACAGTCTAACTTTTTTTTCGCCCCCTTTCAGGCGAAGTGTTCGACTACCTCGTGGCTCACGGCAGAATGAAGGAGAAGGAGGCCAGAGCCAAGTTCAGACAGGTCTGTAAAACATGGTTCTTTCTGTCTATGTTTCTGTCTGTCCATTTGTTGCTGGCCAACCCAGAAGGGAGCATCACAAGGGCTCCCTTGACAAAAAGCAGTGGGAGTTTTCCATTGGGTTTTGAAATATTGCACAAATGATTTAACCTGCAGTTCAGTATGTTCACTTTTCTTGCAATACTGTGCAATAATAACCTTTATCTGAAAGACATACATTGTTATAAATGTCCCAACATTTTTACAATATCTCAACAACTTAAATGTTACCAATGTCCCAGTTCTTTAAATTGCTGCTCCTAATTCTTTAGCCATGGTTGTGTACTTATTTGTCTTATTTGCCATTTTTTGCTGTAACACAAATCTGATTAAGATCAAATCTGAGCTACTTGAAGGCAATATTAATGATCTTCTCTCATTTCTCTTATTATTATTGTTCTCTCCCTCTCTATTGTCTCTCCTCAGATTGTGTCTGCGGTGCACTACTGTCATCGGAAGAACATTGTTCACAGAGACTTGAAGGTGAACGTTTGTCTAACTCATTAACACTTATCTAACAGACTGTATTACATTTGCACTTTTGTTTGTTTTTGTGATGCCTCATGTAGCACCTTGGGATTGCTGTTAGCAATATTAGCTTTTCAAATCGAATGTGTTATTATTATTATTATTACTGAAACAGGAAGTTACAGTCATTTGCTTTAAAGCTGATATCCATAACACTACAGCTAGATGTTATCGACATAATGTTCAAACTACTACTACCATTTCAATCTGGAGAGACGGTTTTGATGTAAGAATACATATTTATTTCCAGGAATACACAAATGAATGTAATGTTAATTTTGGCGATGAGGCCCCGTTGTGCAGGAATATCATTCTGGAGGGGAGAACCGATCCGATGAAACCCCCCGGGGTCTAGACCCTGGTGCTGGTGAATGGGTAGTTGGGTTCGGTCTGAAAAGGAGCGGCTTAGCTTGACCCTGGATTCAGAGGGACAGGAGGTGAAAAGGGGTGGAGGAGGGCTGCGTCGAGTCACCTGAAATGACAGCTGTCAGAGGGGAGAGCAGATTTAAAAGGTTTAGTGGAGCGCTATGATAGGCTTGTGAGAATAGAGCGAAGTGATTGGTTAAGCTGGGGAGTGACGCCCCCGATCACTTATTGAGAGGAGAGAGAGTAGTAACATGGAAATAGTGAATGAAGAGTAAAGACTGTCTTCCCGGTTGAATTTACGCTGAGCTTCATTAGTCCTATTCAGCCACTTGGTAACAACCATCGTTTTTCAGACACGTCAACTCTTCAGAAATCACCAGTAGGGTCACTGGAACAAAAGGAGGTGAGGGGTATCTCCCACTTTGTGTCACTACACGAGTTTTATTGCCAGTGTTGTTAAAATGTCTTTTTTTAGTCCTAAAGTCCGAACAAGACTTTTTCACTCTTAAAAGAAGGTTTCAGGACTCTTACTTAAATTACTAAGACTTTATTCAGTCGTAATGGGTCAAAAAAAGACTGGTCTTAACAAGTTTTTTTCAGGTCTATCTAAAAAATGTTCAGAGTAAAGGGGTTTTTTAAGGCTTAAATATGACTTTTTCAGTCTAAAGTCTTAAAAAGACTTTTTCCAGTAATAATATATAATTAAAACTCTTTTTCATTAAAATCATTTTATAAAAAAAAAAATAAAGATAGACTTTTTTCAGTTTAAAAAAAGACTTTTCGGTCTAAAATAAGACTTTTTTCAGGTTATAAAACTTTAAGAGATCCAACCTATATATACCCTAAAAATATCTCTCTATCAGATAACTTTATTAAAAGTCATATATTTATGTGATATTCAGTCTAAAAGCTTCATTAATAGGTTGCGTGGTAGCCCCTCTGCTAGCCTGCTCGTAACACTACTACAGAAATTTCCCTGTCAAGTTTGGTTTGTAAACATAAAAAGGAGGTCTCTGACTTCGTTCCGATTCTGGGTCTGAAAGGTAAAGATAAGGTAAAGAGCGAGTATAAAAAGTTAGCGGATGGAAGTAGAGTAGGCAGGGAGAGGGACGAGAGAATAAGATTAGGATGAGGAGAAGGAGTAGAGGAGAAAGGGAGTAGGAGAGAGGACGACTTCAGCAGAAGGGTAAGGTCGAAAGCATCGTCCTAAGGAGAGTAGAGGGGAGGAAAGGAGGAGAGGAGAAGGGCAGCGGACATAGAGACGTCGTGAGCTAGACACGGCGCAGTGAAGGTTTTACGACGGTCTCTTGACACTTCTGAATTTGACCTTATGCTCTTCACCTAGAACGAGTCATGACTCTGTTATATACCCTTCGTTATTAAGATGAAAAAGTGCACACGTTTTGGTTTTTGTGAAAATTATTTTCTTTTTCAGGGTAGACCCGATGTAGTGCGACTTTATTAGACATCTGAAACCAGTGCTTGGACACCTACACTTTGGTCAGTCCTCTAAGAGGTCTTTAAACAACAGTCTTATTTCAGAATGACTATAGAAAATTAAATTTCAAATCCTTCGAAGAAAAACAAGATTGAAAGGCTCCTAGTTTTAAATCTCTGAAATTACAGAAAATCGAACCTAGATAATCTAAAATCTAATCGTTTAGTACGTCGACAGAAGGAACTTGTAATTATGTTACTTAGAAATAAATAAAATTTTTATTCCTATTTACGATTCGGAGAGAGTAGAGTATACATGAGCCTGAACCAATCTAGAAAGTTTGAACTAGGGTCCACAAGTCGTGATCTTGACCTAGGTTTAGAGAGGACCGACAGGGGAATTCTCACCAGTCCACTTGCTCAGGGATTTTGGATCCTCACTCATCGTAATAGTGGTGAAGGACAGGGAGCAGAGTCTCAGGGTTGGCCTAAAAAATTGAGCAAAAACCTTTTATAGACCCTTTATTGCAGACCACCAGCTTGTGTTTACATTCTCTCGCCTAGTGCAAAACAAGATGCTGTAATT
>NW_011352782.1:260958-274748 GCF_000735185.1 Notothenia coriiceps
CGAATTCGTCCCCCTGTGTAGACCGTGACGTCCAAAACTCAGGACGCGCCGCATCACACAATGACTACCATGAAACAATGAAACCCAGGGTCGAGAGACGTCCAGTAACTGATCCAGGGGGGCACACCAATTAAAAAAGAAGAAAACCCTAAAAAACGAGTGGCAAAGAACCTAGTAAAACTTGGGGCGCCCCTCTAGAACGCATCTCCGGGGTCTAGCTCCTCTAATAGTCACCCAGAACATACTAGAAGGTAAAAAGATTATTAAACGAGGGTGTCATATTTTTAAAGAAGTGTGTTCACCGATGGATAACGTCTAAGTCAGAAGGTCGGACCCACGTCCAAATGTAAAACCAAAGACCACAGGGAAACTGTCGAGAAACCAGTAACCGGGTATCACCTCAAACCTCAAACCGACAACTCAACACCTGTCCACAGGCAGGAAAATTATGACTATTGCTCAAGTTCGTCCACGGTAATTATGTCAATGTGTTCACTCCTGTCTCCCTTACGGAGAATTCTTCTTAATTTTCCAGGGACACTTCTTCGGTCTTTTAGAACAAACAAACATCCACTGGTTCATGAATAAAAATGTCTTCTTAACTGGGTTAAGTTTAAGTAATTTTAGGATTGTTACACTAAAGGACCTAAGAAAGGGGGTCCAGGCCCGTCTGAAGTTTGCTAGAGAGCATTTAGATGATCAAGAAGAGGATTGGGAGAATGTCATATGGTCAGATGAAACCAAAATAGAACTTTTTGGTAAAAACTCAACTAGACGTGTTTGGAGGAGAAAGAATGCTGAGTTGCATCCAAAGAACACCATACCTACTGTGAAACATGGGGGTGGAAACATCATGCTTTGGGGCTGTTTTTCTGCAAAGGGACCAGGACGACTGATCCGTGTAAAGGAAAGAATGAATGGGGCCATGTATCGTGAGATTTTGAGTGACAACCTCCTTCCATCAGCAAGGGCATTGAAGATGAAACGTGGCTGGGTCTTTCAGCATGACAATGATCCGAAACACACCGCCCGGGCAACGAAGGAGTAAGAAGCATTTCAAGGTCCTGGAGTGGCCTAGCTAGTCTCCAGATCTCAACCCCATAGAAAATCTTTGGAGGGAGTTGAAAGTCTGTGTTGCCCAGCGACAGCCCCAAAACATCACTGCTCTAGAGGAGATCTGCATGGAGGAATGGGCCAAACTACCAGCAACAGTGTGAAAACCTTGTGAAGACTTACAGAAAACGTTTGACCTCTGTCATTGCCAACAAAGGGTATATAACAAAGTATTGAGATTAACTTTTGTTATTGACCAAATACTTATTTTACACCATAATTTGCAAATAAATTCTTTAAAAATCAGACAATGTGATTTTCTGGATTTTTTTTCTTCTCATTTTGTCTCTCATAGTTGAGGTATACCTAGGATGAAAATTACAGGCCTCATCTTTTTAAGTGGCAGAACTTGCACAATTGGTGGCTGACTAAATACTTTTTTGCCCCACTGTATATATGAAAGTTAAAAGTGGATTTTTTGTGTTACTGATTTATGATGACAATAGATAAAACAGTTCACTTTCTTTGCATAACCTTTTTTAAGATTTAAACTTTTCCCTTTCTACTCCTCTTTCCAAATAAAATTGCTTTTATACGATGCAGAATTGTTCACCTTTCTTCATTCTAATTCTACTCATAATGAACGAAAATGCTTTAAATCCGGCAGTAGTTCAGGAAAAGCACGCTTGTGATGGATAATATATTTTTGTTCACAGGTTTTTGGAATATTTCTATTATCAAGTGACTTGAAGAATTTGGCTCGGAACTAAAACTCACTAAACCGTTTGTAGAAATATTCACCTTAATGTTTGACAGTGAGTTTTCAGTTATAGTTATCAAAGATCTGAGTCTGTGCGCTCTCCTTGGCGTGTGCTGGAAAGTGGTTAGACCTAGTGATCTCACCACTGTGTTTACCACATTGGGTGCATTTCAAGGTGATGTGGTTTTATCTGACTTCTGATCTGTATGTGTGTGTGTGAGAGAGTGTGTAGTTCTCACAGTGTGGAAGTACAGAGTCATTGTGCTCGGGGCTTGTCATGAGTTGCACAGTTTCTCTTGGCTCTATATTTTCCCTTCCTCTCTCAGTAATGCAGTCCCAATATCAAATGATCTGTCTGACATTGTGGCCTATTTCAGTATTGTGGTGATTTTATAGATTTTGGTGATGCCTCGGATTAGTTTGAACCGGTGTTTAACTATGTGGAAATAATGTGAGTCCATCTCAATATACATGGACACAAGGCCCATGTATGTCTCACTGAAGAAAAACGTCTGAGGTTACTTTTACAACCCTTTGTTAACTTCCAATCTGGCAATGTAAGCCTAAACTTAAGTTAGCAAATAAGAAAGTAAAACACTCACTTCCTTCACTCTTGATTTGAAGTGTTATGTAACGTCCACACGGTTCCATCGCGTGCTTCAACGGAGACGCTTCCCATTCACTTTAGGGTGACGTCAAGCTTTGCCGAACTGCGTTGTGGTTCCGTTGCGTCGCTTTGCCTCCGTTGCTCGCTTCAAAAGTGGAGAAAAGTTCAACTTTTCAAGCGTCGACGGAAGCGCCAGCCAATCAAATCATATGCCAGTACAAGCTCTAGCCAATCAAATTGCGTGCTTGTGAGTCCGGGGCGGGAGATTAATGTGATTGGTTGTTGGTCGCACGCCAGACACGCCCACCGGCAAGCTTCAATGTGACGGAACCGTGTGGACGTACCGTTAGTGCTTGTTTCCATGGTAGTGATGCCTGTTGGGACCTGATATAAGATGTGTGTCCTGTTCTTTCTTATTTCCTTGTTCCTCCGGAGGTCAGCTCATCTTAAGATGAAAAGTTCAAGCTAGTTTGTTTCCAGGGGATATTTCTGTTTCTGCTCGGTGCTTAGAGAACAGCAGATGGAGGGATTAGAGTTTAATGTTTATGCTCCAAGACCTCAGACCTGAGACCTCACTTGACCTGAAGAGTTCAGCTGCTGTCAGGATGTGTGTCTGTCAAGTGAATGGTTGCAGAAAAAAAAAAAAGGTTTATATTGGTGCTGCAACTAAAGAGAACTTTCATTATTGATTAATCTGCCGAATGTTGTCTAGATTGTTTGGTCTATTAATTGTCAGAAAATAATGAAAAATGCCCATCGCGGTTTGAACTTGTCATGTGAATAGAGTGTTTCAGATCAGTGTGTGGATGGCTCCTCGTGTTGTACAGACACAGCAGCACGTGCCCATCACCACTGACCTCAAAGCCACGCATGAATGTGAGGAATGCAGACTGAGGGGTCAGATCAGATTCATAGGTGGCCTGGTTTCTCTGGCTTTATGGTGTGTGGTACCGAGCCGCAGTCACATGACCACAGGACTACTAGAGTCAAGGTCACATGGTGTTCGTTGGGCTCTTTGATGTTACATGTCATGGAGAGGGATTCATTCAAATGTGTTATCCAGTGCTGATGCCAATACAGATTGTGATTCATGAACACTGAATGCTCCTTAGAATTCTGACTAGGGCTGGGTATTAGTTAGAACTTTACCGTTTTCAATTCAAATTCTGATTCCGGTTATGCTTATCGATACCGGTTCTTAAAATGTACCAAAACAGTTGTTACCAAGCATCATTTGGTAACATCTGTCTTGGTACATTCTTAACATGATGATGACACTCCATTGGGTCCCAGGTTTTTCAATTTTTTTAATAAACCAATTGCAGTTTAGTATGTAGAAATAGAACACATCTATCTGAAAGGCCATCTAAAAGCAAAACTCTTTATTCAAAATGGCGGACACATTGTTTAGTTATACTGGTGGTTAACTGGTCCCCCTGTCTCTCTCTTCCAGCATACCTCCCTGTCGGCCAGCCGCTCAGAGAAGGGTACCGGCTGGTCGAGCCGCTCACTTGGTGCTCGATGTCGTAACTCCATCGCCTTGTGCTCAGATGAGCAGCCGCACATCGGAAACTACCGGCTGCTCAAAACCATCGGCAAGGGCAACTTCGCCAAAGTCAAGCTGGCACGACACATCCTGACCGGCAGAGAGGTGAGTGAAAAGAACCAGGAAGAGGTTCCCAGGTGTCTGGAAAAAGCTGGAAGACATTCGACACATGTTCTAGTCACTGAAAAGATGTGGAATATGCTAAAAATCTTGATTTAATTTTGGGAAAACTACATCAGCACACTCCTAAGGCTTGTCACATGATAAAACAAATGCCGATGACTTAGCATAACTTGACTTTCTTCCCAACTAGTTTAAAGGGTTGAATAATGTTTAAATTATTAGCTATTTGGTCTGGTTACTAAAGTTAACAAGCTTGCTTGCTGGTTTTGCCTACAAATGTTTGTGGTTTGTGATTCAACTTTGGCCAGAAGCAATGGTTTCAAATGTGTCTTAGGCATTGCATAACATAAAATAAAACATAAATATAAATGGATAGAACTCCAAGGCCAAAAATGGTATGGGAGCCAAGCTGTATGCAAGTCAAACATGCCTAAGTACTATCTAAGTAAGTACAAAGCTGCATTGTTGAGTTAGAGTTAATAATAACATGATATGAAAGGTTTAACTCGTGTAGCGCTGAAGGGGAAGGACAATAGGATAAAATCAAAGAGTCACTGGCAGTTCATAATCCTAGAAATGTTACATTTAGTGCTGATTTGTCAACAGCTAAATTCTATGCTACTATTTGTGTTATTTGTGTTCAAGCAGCAATAGTTAATACATTCATAAGACACATATACCGGCTGTCATACCAGCTATCCTGGAATTTGATCCCTAGGGATACATGGGAATGCTTGAATACTGCCAAACGTATCACTGCAAGTAACTATGAAGTCATGCATGCTGGGAATGATGAGGCTGAAGGAAAAGAGTGGAGGGTTTGGGAGCAGAGCAGAGCAGTACCCTGTGACTCAGCCCACAGAAGAAGTTTTAAAGGACTATTCCACAGAGTTCAGAGCACCTTGTGTTCCCTTACAGCCAGCCAAAACTATCCTGCCTCAGCACAATCCAAGTCTTTGAAGAGACACAGCCAGGTTTTACTTGTGTGTGTTTAAATATACTGTAGTCTTTCTTCTCGTAAAAACCTGACCTACATTAGTTGAGTGAATGTGTCCATAGGGCTCAGTGAAGCTGTGTGTGTCTGCCACTGGCTGCATCATGTGAAAGCTGTTGTGTTCCAACCGTATAAAGTGGAAGACGGTCATACAGTGGTGTTTGACGCAGTCTGTGACCCGGTCATCACATGTTGTTAAGCCTCTTATGAAGCCTTGTTTGTTTGTTTGTTTGTTTTTTTGTTTGTTTAGTGGATTTGACAGATTTAAGTGTTCTTCACAGACTGTAACACACTGTCATTTAAACTGTTGGTCAGTGTGCTTTTGTTTTGTTCTAGTTCATCTTGTGAACTCTAGATAATAGAAATTGTAATGCATGATTTATGTAATCCAGAGAGCATTGTTCAGTAGTTGCAAGACTGTTAAGGGCAAAGACAGCCTCATGTAGATTTTAGACTAAAATAGTTAAGGATAAATACAAATAGGGCTGAAGCTATGAGTAGGTAATACAAAAAATAATTAGCAAATAAGTTGATAAATTAGTAATATAAAGCCAAATTTGATCCTTCAATATTATCTGATTTTTATTTGACAAAAAGATGAATTAGGAAAATAATCAGCAGATGAATTACCAATGAAAAAGATAATCACTTTGAACCCCAAGCAGTTTTAGAGTGACGTAAGGGTTTTTTCTACGTAAACAACACAAATATGGTTAGAAATATGGAGAAGTCTTAAATATCTTAGATTTGTTTACATTGTCTTCATTTCTTTATCTGTTGTTTCCTTCCAGGTTGCAATAAAGATCATCGATAAAACCCAACTTAACCCAACCAGCCTGCAGAAGGTGAGTGAAATGCAACTCAGTGTGTTTGTGTAAGTGTGTGTTTAGTCGTATTTGTGTAAAGATGAATCAAAGACAGGAAGAATACTCAGCCATCTGTTTCTTCTTGGTGCTTATTATTTTTGTAATATTGTCTTAACGGTTACTATAAAAACCTCATAACTGTTGTCCTATTGTTATGTTTTTGGTGATCCCCGTCACCTCCAGCTTACCTCATGTTATCGCTGTTACTCGAAGTGTCCTTAGGCAAGAATGAACACACACATTGCTCCTGATGACAGAGCCAATAGTGGGTGTGAATGTTTAACACTCCTGATTAGCAGGTGGCATCTTGTATGACAGACTCTGTCACTACTGTATGAATACTGACTTCAGTTGTAAAAGAGCTTTCAAAAGTCAACAAGATTAGAAAAGCATTACATAAATGCAATCCATTAAGCATACTAACTTCTTGAACTACATGATATATGTGAATGCATCACATGTAATGGCAGTCTGTGTCCTGAATGTGTTTGCAATTGCGTTGCATCACAAAAGCATCTTTTTATGTTGTTTTGCCTCGGGTTATAGCCCTCAGATTGCTGCTGCGTGCAGCAGCAATCTGAACTTTGACCTTTGCGTTGTTATGTGAAACAACGTGACAAAGGCTGCAGGAGCTGAGAAACGTTGCATTAGTTCGGGGAGGGTTTGTTAAATGTTGATACTTGGGAAGATGCCTCTTTCCAAGTTCAGCTGTACCTCATCTGTTTGATAAAACACCTTCCTGTCCAGTTATATGGTTCATTTTATGGAGACATTTCAATAAGCTAGAGACATCGAGTTCTACTTTGTGTCAGTATCACATAACCATCATGTGTGCACACATCCCTCTAACTAGGTTAAATGATCATGTGCGTCACTGTATGCTTGTCTAGGTGAGCTGCCCTCATGGCTCTAATGAGGTGATTCCCTTCTGTCTGAACTTGGCCTGCCCCGCTGTTTGTGTGCTTGATGCATGTGTTCATTGACAGCGATCTAATGAAACAAAATTGAGTGAGAAACAGCCTCAGGCCTGCTTCCTGTTTTCAAACAGTTAACAATGCTTTGTTTTCCTCATCTGGCTTTGTCAGTGGAATGTTCATGATGGGGTGGTGTCTGTGCTGTTGAAAATAAATGTTAGGTGTAACTTTTGGGACCCCCTCGAAAACGAGATCATTCATCTCAAGGGGCCATCCTTAAATAAAGTTTAATACACTTTTCTTTTAAATGGTCGTCAAGGGTTTGACACACATAGACTATACTTGGGCGGGCCGCCCAGGTATATTTCGCGACCCATTTACAGGTGTAGCACTTCATTTCAGACTCCAGCTTACAGCTTCCTGCCTACGACCTGCCTAAGACCAGTATAGAGGAATGTTAAGCCCTCCCAATATTTTCCAAGAGGGCGTTGCCAGATTTTCAATTTCAGGTTTTAACCAGGAGATGGCGCTTCAATCACAAATACAGAAAGACATGTTTCATGGACTTTCAGTTGTGTTTTGAAGAGCATTTGAACACATCAATATTTTAGATACTATACTAAAGTATATCTAATCTTGTAATTCAATAATATATAGTCTTTATATATTAAATAATCATAATAATGTAAATGTTTACATTACACTTCTTTATTTGTTATGCTCATACTTTTACCTTTACAATCGTTTGCTTTAATATGCAGTATATTTATTGTATATTTTTGTGTTTGCTTCATCCTGTTCCCTTTCAGACACATACTGTATGATTTATTATTATTATTATTATTATTAATATGAAGATATTATTAAGATAAGATAAGATGTCTTTATTGATTGAACATTTTAGTTTAGAATGTGCTGTCCCACGGTAATTCAGAAGGCTCACAGGTCACATTCCGACCATTATTTAAAACAATAGGTGCTTTCACACCGTCTACAGTTTGATTTGTATAGAGGGAGCTCTGTGGCTGAATGGCCAGCGATTAGGTGCGGCGCATTTATCATAGGTGATCAGAGCTAACTGCCTGCCGTCAGATTTCATTTAAAAAACAGATCTGATTTTAAGACTATTTCTGCGCTCATAAAGAATGATAAGAATAAATATATTGCATATTGAACTGGTTTCATTAATTAGTGAGTTTATTTAACACTAGAACCGCCAATCGGGTCAATTTGTGTGATGTGTGTTTTGTGTGTGCAATGTAACTTTTTTTCAATAAAATATTAAAGTCTCCCAGTCCGTGACTTTTCCTGAAAGTGTGTTATGTAGCACCCTATGTTGTTAAAAATTGCATTCTAATAGCGGGATTTGACGGTTTTAGGTAGGCCTATACAAAAACCTCTGGCGGTTCTAGTGTTAAGGTAATTAGGTACAGTAGAAGCCCTTTTTTATCAGTAACGAATTTAGCAGTTGAACATAAAAGTCAACTAACTGAGGGTCACTTGCAATGACAGTGTTGTGTCTAACTGTAAGCTTGTCACTCAGAGTAACCTACAGTTAATTTAACTGGAGAAGAAAGATCAAGGGGGGAGGGGGGGAGAGAGCTGTGGTTGATGGGCCATTAGTTGTGTAAATACACAGCTGAGAGCTGCCGTTTCATTCACACTGTTTAAAAAACTGTAACAACGGACTATTTTTCTTAGCGGATGCATGTCAATTTAAATCAATACATACAAGTATTTTTTAAATCAATAAAAACATTTTCTAAATCCATAAAAGCATTTCAATTAATATTGGGAGTCATGTCGTTACTTTGTTGAGAATGTGGCCATGTAATAAGCGGGATAATTTGCAGCGACTTGTTCCTTATGGGGAAAATAACACCCGTCATGTGTGTGTAGAGGTATGTGTGGTTAAAACACTTTCATGAAGTGAAGGAATTTCCTTCTATAAAACAGCTGTGGGCAGCAGTGAGTGTCACGGACATGAATTCATAGATCAAGGCAGACTGGTGCACACACTCTCCTGTCCTGCCAGGCGACACGCCCGTTCTAAGGCGTGTCCCTCACTCCTCACATCCCAAGCTGCATCCCCACAAGTGTATTATGTTGTTACATCGTTTCAGATGTTATGTTTCAGTTGTGCTCTGTCTATGTTCAGTGATGCAAACTTGTCACCTTTCGGCGAAATTCGCCGTTTTGAATCCAAAATAATTTGTTTGTGTGATTCATGTAGATCTGCAATACAAATATTTTTGGGGTATGGGGGGGGCTGGGACCCGGAGTAATCTGCGGCCGTGAGCTGTTATGTGCAATCATGACACGCATGGTTTCTTTTTATATATTATAATGAAGTACGAGCTAGTGTGCTCGGTCTTCCTGCCTGTCGGCTCTGCTCATGGATGGTATAATAAGGCTCTGCTGCTCCGAGATGATGGTCTACTGTGCGGCACAGACTGGACCGCTGGTGAACAGCTGTTAGAACGGGCCGTTCAGGTGTTCAGAGCAGAGCTCCCTGTCGGAGCGGCAGAGCGTGATGTGAACTGAAAAGTTTTTCTGTGGCAATATTATTTAAGGAATCGTTGAGCTAGCTAGCTAGCATACATTGTCACTATCTGCTAACGTTAGCTTTAGCCTTCTATTTCTAATAGTTTTTTTCATAGGCTATAAACAGAGGTGGTATAAGTATATATTGTACTTGAGTAAAGTAGAAGTACTCAGATCTTGTACTTGAGTAAAAGTAGAAGTACTCAGATCTTGTACTTGAGTAAAAGTAGAAGCACTCAGATCTTGTACTTGAGTAAAAGTAGCACACCAGATCTTGTACTTGAGTAAAAGTAGAAGTACTCAGATCTTGTACTTGAGTAAGAAGTAAAAGTACTCAAGATCTCTTGTACTTGAGTACTCAGATCTTGTACTTGAGTAAAAGTAGAAGTACCAGAGTGTAGATACTCCTTGTTACAGTAAAAGTCCTGCATTCAAAATGTTCCTCAAGTAAAAGTAGAAAGTATTATCATCAAATATAGTGAAAGTAGCGACAGTAAAAGTAGTCATTGTGCAGATTGTCCATTTCAGAATAATATATATGATATGTTTTATAATGATTGATCATGAAAGTGTTCTCAAAGCTGGTAAAGGTGCAGCTAGTTTGAATGACTTTGTATACTGCAGGGTGCTTGTGGATTTACTCCAGGTGGAACTAAAGTCTGATTTAACACTTGATTATATTTCACATCATTAATCCACATCTGTGAAGTAACTAAAGGTATTAAATACATGTAGTGGAGTAAAAGTACACCATGGTACCTCTGAACTGTAGTGGGAGTGAAGAAACAAAGTAGCAAAACATTGAAATACTTAATAAAGTACAAGTATCTCAAAATTGTGCCCAAGTATAGTACTTGTTGAGTTTATGAACTTAGTTACTTTACACCATGTGGCTATAAAGATAAAAGACTAAGCCTTGCACAGAGGATGAAAATACATTTTCAAAATGCTCAACAGTGCTGCCAAATTATAAACTGACTGCTACAATTTAAAATAAATGCTTTTTTATATATTTCTATTAGATGTGACTCTTTGCGTTTCTGTTATTATTAACACTGCTGCTTTAGTTGTTCTGACCTGCTAAAATCCTCTGTCATTCCGTGGGTGGGGGAGCCGGGGGCTCGGATCCTTGTCACCTTTTTCATACCTGATGAGTTTGCATCCCTGTATGTTAAAAGCCTCAGTCACCTTAATTCATGTATAATAAACATCTCAGGTCAGTAACACTCAAAGCTAAATGTGCAAATACCATGTTCAGCTATGTACTATTTATAATGTTATTGTTGTTACATCAGAAAGATGTACATATTGAAATGATTTCTTAACTTACAGTAGGCTATTTTTTTACAATGTGTGGTTGGAAGGATTTATTAAATTACTAATGAATATTGTCATTGTTGGAAGGCTTTAGAGAAGGGTGAACTATAAAGCTGAAATTACATAACATTTTATACCTAAAAACATAAAAGCCACAATAAATAATCACAATTATTCTAGTTATTTTTACCTCCCGTATTGCTTTCAACCACCAAGCTTTTATGGTGTTGTTAACGTCACAACTGTAAGCTTGTCACATACAGTCTATGGTCACTCCAGAGTAACCTACTGTTAATTTAGCTGCTGGAGAAGAGACAGGGGCACGGGGAGAGAGTCTGTGTTGATGGCCCATTTAGTTGTGTAATACACAGCTGAGAGCTGCCGTTTCATTCAGACTGTTTAAAAACGAACAACGGACTATTTTCTTAGCGGATGCCATGTCAAATTAATATAAACAACATTTAAATCAATATAACTAATTTTTAAATCAATAAAACATTTCTAAATCCATAAAAGCATTTTCAATTAAATATTGGGAGTCCATGTCGTACTTTGTTGAGAAGGTGGGCCCGTGTATAGAGCGGGATATTAGGTAGGAAGCATATGAAGCACGAGCTCGGTGTTCAAGAAGGCCTCTATTGCCAAATAACGCCCGTGCATGTGTGTGTAGAGGTGTGTCAAGGGGGTAAAACACTCCTCTTGACAGTGATCCAGGAATGCCATCGATAAAACAGTGAGGCAGCAGTGATTTGTACCGCCATGAACTCCTAGAAGTTATGCGCAGCAGGTACGGCGCACACTCACTACCTTTATGCAGGTGACAACAGATCGTTCTAGGGCCGTGTCCATCCATTCACCATCACAAACAATGACACGACCACAAGTGTGAACATGATGTTACAATTCTAAGATGTTATAGTACTCAGTTAAGCTGCACTGCCTATGTTCGTCATGGAAACAATGGCATTTTGCTTGAGATGTGACTGCTTGTAAGATTTCATGTCTCACATTTACCGGCGACAGTAGCCGTGAGCATTGCATCCAAAATAGGCGTACGTATGCGTGACTTTCATGTAGATCAGCACTCAAGTATTGAGGATCATCCACAAGGTCCTGGGACCTGAGTCAAAGACAGAAGACAGAGCTGACTTTATGTTAATGTTCCATCTGATGATAAGGCATGGTGTCTGTCATTCAAGCCGTATATCATTGCTTTCAATTGGGGTGCGAGCCTGTAGTGGCCGAGTCATTACTGCCTAGTACGCTCATGACCATCATGATGGATATTATATCATAATTTCATCTGTCATACTCACTGAGATGAGTTGCACTGCTCTAGGAATCTCACGACATGACCGCCTTGTACTTGGGGTAGCGGATTGTTAGAACCTCCGTTCAGCCTTCGTAGTTCAGATGTCTAGAGCATCTCGCTGTCGCAGTCCGGGCAGAAGCGTGATCTGTGAACATAAAAAAGAAACAGTTTTATAATGTGAAAAGCAATATCTATCTATTTGTAATGATCACGTCTGAACATGAACAGCTTATCTAACTAGATATTGATCAGAAGTGATCTGTGCCAACCGTTATTTTAGTCCTGCAATCTATGTCTTCGGAGTTATTTTTTCCATAGGCCTTCCTATAAACAGAGGGGTATAAGTATATATTCAAGTACTCTGGTAAAGTGAAGTAACCTCCAGATATCTTCTGTAGCATGAAGTAAAAGTAGAAGCACACTAAGATTTCCTTGTCAATTGAGTATGACAGAAGTAGAAGCACCTTGCAGGTCTTGTACTTGAGTAACCAAAGTAGCACAGCAGAATCATTGATACAGCTGAGTGAACCTGCAAAGCAGAGAAGTATCTCAGACTTATGTGACATTATGAGTAAAAAGTAGAAAGTACTCAGATCATTCCGTAAATGAGCTAGAGTAATGAGTAAAATTAGCTCAGATGTCTGCTGTAATGCGTTTATTCATCTTGAGTACTCCCAGATCTTGTAGCTTGAGAGTTTAAAAGTAAGTAACCAGAGTGTAGGAATGCTCTGTTACCAGTAAAAGTCCCTTGCCACAAAATGTTCATCCCTCAGTAAAAGTAGAAAAGTATCTCATCCTAAATGTACCTGAAAGTTCGCGACCGTAAAAGTAGTTGGAATCATGTGCAGATCTGGTTATCAATTTCTAGATATATATATACTGTTGCTTTATTATGTATTTAATCCTGTGAGTGTTATCATATCTGGTACAAAGTGGCAGCTAGTTGTGCATGAATATGTGTATACTGCAGACGGTACCTTTAGATGATCACTTTACTGCCGCCATGGTCAGAAAAATAGAGTACTGATCATTAACAACTTATTATATTTCACATCATTCATCCACATCCTGTGAAGTAACTACAGGGATTAAATAACATGTAGCAGGAGGAAAGTAAACACCATGTACCTGCCAGGGGCCAGATTCACAAAAGGCATTTTATCTTCAGCGGGCTAGGAGTGGCTCCTAACTCGGGCGCTAACATTTACGTTAAGGAGTTTTGTTCTTAAAAAGTTATCGCACCCAAGCCGCTGAGAGCCTAGCTCATAACTAAGGATAAATCACCCTAAGAGATGAACTAAGAGTGACGGCGCCGTTGCTTGGATGACGTCGATTCTTCCGTGCACCGAGTTTAGAGGCGGTCAGTACGGTGATTGGCTTGTTTCAGAGTAGGCCCGGTCTCGGTGAAAGACCCATCGCCCCGGGCGAACATCCCCACACCCGAGCCCCCCTAAAAGCAAGGAAAGCCTCGCTAAGAAATGTATTCCCTATCAAAATAGTTTATGGACAGTGCAGTTTAGCAAGAATACACACCATGATGACAAGTTTGTGCAGACCCAACCGAAATAATGACGTGTTGTAATCATGCAGCGTTAAAGAGCAGAGAGCAAAGCATAAAATACGTAAATGCATTAATCGCGGAGGCAATAAAAGCACCCCCGCAACTATTATCCCAATGAGATATTTCCAGCCACTTAACACTTCAATAACAGCCCATACCGCCGTTACAAGGTTCCCCTTATCATCGATTGAAT
>NW_011352782.1:274793-284501 GCF_000735185.1 Notothenia coriiceps
AAAAAATTTTCGACGACATTGTGGCTTATTACAGTCTTTCTACACCTTTGTAAAATTTCAACCTTACTCCAAAGTTCACTTTCATCTTCCTCCTCAATCGTTCACTTCAGCGTAACTTTCTAAAAGTTCAGACTTCTCAAAGAGGTAACTGAAGGTACAATTTTGAAACTACCTAATACCTATATAGAGACCTTAATATTTAAATACTTACTCTTTTCCATTATCGTAACTAAGCTATCTCGACTTGCAAACACTACAAACTTGCCTCAAAGACGCTACAACCTCGTCTTCTCGGCCGTTTATTGGGCCGCTTATTCTTATTTCTTCAACCAGCATCTTCTTGTTCATCAACCTACGGTGGTAAACTTTTTCCGTAGTGGCTTGCCCTATAGTGGCCATGATTTTCTTTTTTCTGAGCTTCACGTTTGGGTTGAGGAGTGATCGTAATAATTCGAGGTGGTGAGCGTTTCAAATCTGGCTCGTTTTCGATAATTGTTTGCGGTTCTAGAGAATACAAACGGTACAATCGTTTTCGCGATGACCGAATGACGGATGAGCAGGATCGCTCTCCCACACGAGGTGGTCGTCCTTTTTTTTTGTTTCTGTAACAATCACGGTCGTCTAGACGGGAAAGCCGGTTCGTTACACTTGTTCATTAAAAAGAAATTTTTTGTACTTTTATGTACTGTTCGGGTCAGTATTACAGTTTAGACCGACGGAACCATGATCATGTTATTGTCAAGTTTTTAGAGATATTAAACATTGTTCAGACCTTGGTAAAGAGGCCTTCTTCAGATTTTAACATTAGTGTGTATTGCGCAGCTCGTTAAGGCTTAACAGTTTATATATTTTCTTTTTAAACCTGCCATAATTCCTAAACCATACACTCCTTGGACATCATTTTTCATGACAAACGTAGGATCTGAGATCTCGCCGTATGCCGTTTCCATTGCAACGTATCCCTCGCCAAAAAATACGATGTTGCTATAACTCCTATGAAAATGGTCCAAAATTGCTAAAACTTAACATGTGGGCTAACAGTCCAGCCGTGAAGACATCTACCAGACAGTTTTGAGATTTCTTCAGATGCCGTTGCCTTGGCAACATAATGCTCCCTATGAAACACGGTTTTCTCATAACTTCAGTGAAAATGCTCCAAACGGCCCAAAACTTCACAGGTTTGGTAACGATGCAGCCATCAACGCATCTAAGCGTATTATGGGGTTTCATCAAATGCCGTTGCCATGGCGACAGATCCCTCGCCATCAAGTTAGTTCAAAAGTTTGCAGTTCAAATATTCTGCTGCTTTTCCAACCCTTTGTACTTTCTTTTCTTCTCTCATCACACATTCAAGCCCCCAGTGTTCATGTATAATTTAAATCTTAATTCTTCACTTTCTTCTTACACATTACATTTCAGCATAGCAGTTCAGTGTAAGCTTTTCAGCATAAAGCATTCCCACTTAGTTTGAGATGATATTAATAATCAGGTCTCTTTTAACAAAGAAAAGCTTGTTGTGGCCTCACTTTTTAGGCACAAATGTATTTATTTTATTGAGATGTTGTAGGTTTTGCGTCACAAAGACTGCAAGCTGGGTGAATGTTAGGAAGGGCAGAGGTGGGAAGGTGCTGGAGGATAATTCTCTACAATGTGAAATGAATGTGATTTTTATCCACTTATTGGGCGAAGTGACCGACAAGTGACTATAAAATCAGCACTACTAATCCTCATTTGCATCTTATCAGTGGCTACTGCTTGTCTGATTCAGTTATGTTGAGAAATCTCTGCAAGCAAAATGATGGTTTCAAAGTATTTTATTTGGGTAGTTTTAGCCAAAATTTGTTGTTATTGAAAAAGGTGAAAAAACTCTTTAACTGATCCCATTTTACAGAGAGACTTTCCTGTTTAGCCATACCTCTATAGTGTATGGTTTCGATAGACACAGTCCCTGTGACGCATTAGTACAGAAATCATGGGTGCGCTCACTTTGTATTATCTGCAAAGAAAGTGCTGGGATATAGGCTTAACTCTCGGCTTGTTCACAACCTGTCCGTTCATCTCACTGCATGTTTCTTATTCCATCGGTCTTCATTTTAGGAATGTGGGCTGGATGTTGTCATGCAGATATTCAGTTGAGTAGGGTGTTATCATTACCAGTAGAAATAATTGCCAAAACTATGAAAATAACAGTCGTTTTCTAATTTATTAGAAAACCCTGTAGTTTTTGAGACGTTTGTAACTCAGTGCATGCAGTGACAGCAGCTTTATGGAGCAGTACATTAGAGAGAGAAAGCGATGTCTCGCCAAGGAGTGACTCAGCGCTTTAATCCGCTGCTGTGGGTCCAACCTGAATAAATCCGACCAGCGCTCAGCCTGCTCTGATGATCCCTCAGTGAATGATATGCTGAGTAATGTGGCAGATCTCCAGAGACAAGTGTGTCTCGGCACTGTCCATACTGAGGCATCGAGTTACACTTTTAATGCTGGAGCCAGATTGTGTCAGACTATATGAGAGAGGCCATCTTTAACCAATAAATTGGGGTAGTATCCTCAGCTTTGATTCTTCTAACTCATGTTGGCAATTATTTTAAGTAACTCACCATGTCAGATGGCAGAAGTTAAGAAAATCACACTTTTTTATTTATACTCCAAGATGTAGGTCAATAGACTCAACAAAGTAAGCATTCTGTTGCCATTTATTATGCCTACATCTTATAGTGTATTAATACAATAAAAAGTAATTGAAGGATGTTAAATAACTTGCATTACATCCTTGGAGAAAGCAAATGTTAATGATGCATTAAGCCTTATTGAGGAAAGTATCTCCATGAGATCAATATCTAAAAAGTGACTCCCACCGTGATGATTTTTATGTTTTTACATGGACTGACTTATTTTCTGGCATTGGGAAACTTTCCTTCCCCGAGGGCTAGCAACCCATTCCAAAACTATTCAGAAATGCAAACCTCGCCAGTGTAATGAGGGAGTCCAGTGAAGCTTTTTTACCTTTTAATATTTGGCAGGTAAAACACAAGAGCCTGCCCTGGGGGAATACAGAGTACAGTGAAAGGAGCCTTCCAGCCAAAGAGTCTGACTCACAGTCTAATGCAGGGCTTCTCAAACTTCGGACCAAGGTCCGGATCCGGACCCTGTGTCCCATTATTTAAATGTAAAAAAAAATAAAAAAAATAATATATATATATAAAAAAAAAAGAATTTCTGATTCTGATGTAATTTAAAGTGGACCTATTATGCTATATTGGAAACATATATTGTAGGGCCATACCTATACAAAACATGTCTGAAGTTTTTTGCTTAAAATACCAAACAGATCACCCATTGTAGCCATGCCTCATACTGCTCAAACCCCTCTTTTGCAGCCCTGTTAGAGAAATGCGGATTTTGGGTCCTTAGCTTTAAAAAAAAAAAAAAAGAGGAGGCAGAGCTAATGCCTGATCAAAATTCTACCGGAGATACAGTTAAATTATGCTGTGATAAAACGCCATCCTGTTCTAAACCACATCAAAGATTACATTTTCTGAAACAGTATGGAGCTCAAATGCTTTTTCTCTTGCGGGTTTATCACAAGGTGAGTTCTTTTTTTTATTTCCTGCTTTTTAAACACAAGTGCTCTCCAGTACAGGTTAGCTCTGAGTGTTAGCGAGGCTTGCAAACAAAGACGAGATTACGTCCGAAACATGTCAGGCATTGTTTCTGATGGCAACTTTGTGTGGGTCCGCCGCCAATTTGACGTCAGATCGGCAGCAAATCTGTACCCGCTCGTTGTACCCCTGTTTTTAAAAAGATTTGGGTACGGAAGAAAAGAGAGTGGGTTTTATTGTTTGACGCTGCGTGAGTTCAACATAAACATGAAACACCCTTTAATTTACTGCAACGACATGTTGGGAAACCCCCTCAAGGGGGCCCCATGTGAGCCGAAACTTCGTTGCTCCGCTCCGGGGGGGGGGGACGGGACTTTACTGACATTGATCCGGACCATTGACCTTGTATAAAATTAACAAGTGGACCTTTAACAAAAAAGTTTGAGTACCCCTGGTCTAATGGTTATCTGTAGGAATCTGAATGAGTCTGACTGAAGCTGAAGAATGTCAGCTGCTGCCGCGTTGCTGTAGTTGTCCCCACATTTTCTTTAATTAAAAATAGAAGCAACATCAGTAGGAACAGTTAGGGAACATTAGGGATGGGTTGTTGATTTATTAACAATTCATATTGTTTAAATGGTGCATATGAAAGCTCATTGCTCACAGTGTAAAATCATTTGATTTTGCTTTATGCAACAGTATCCCATTGGCACTCCCTCCAAAAGAAAGTCGAAAATATTTGCATTTTGTTATTCTTCTAAATCATCATGTGTTCCGGCCCACACTATTCACTTTCTGTTTTTAAAAGAGTAGAAAGATCTAAAGAATTAGTCATGAAATAATATCCTCTGCAAATGATTATTTCCTGTGATAAAAGGTCCTGTACAAAAAGTGGACATGATTGTGGTGACACGGTAACAGTGAGACTGTTATCGTGTGAGTGCTAACATGTTTGATAAGGTTCTCTGATCGGATTTGTATTTTGAATTTGTGAAGTGGCCAGAAATAAATATTCAAATAGTATATGTAAAGAATACTGTGGGTTTGTTTGTGGTCAAAGCTGAAGCTAATCTTAGATCTCCACAAATTCCCTCAGCCCTTACCATGAGGTGTCCGAGTGATGATGGTGGTGAATAAGAACTAGGGCTGACCGATATATCATGTCATGGCGATAACCGGGATATTCACATCGCAGGGACGTGCGATTTTATTAGTTTTTTTTATTAATTATTTTACAGGATATTTAGTAAATTAACTCAAACACGTCATGTTACAATTATTTTGCTGCTTGCTACAAAAGGAAGACTTGCGCGGCTCTCATGTCAGGGGCACTTGAGTGAGTGACATGCAGGATCTTCATGCATAGCAAACCACCAATCACAATCATTCTTGATCAGATCACAGCAGGCCCCGCGGAACAGGAGGACAATACCGGCGAGAATGAAGATTTACTTCCAAAAAGAAAAGCAACATCTGCCATCTGGAACTACTTTGGATACAAAAAGGTTCTTCTCTTCTTCATTCACAGATGAACCCCCTTATTTGAGGGTAAGCAACATGCATTATCGTGACATGTTAGATCATTACTTAAGGTATGATGAGTCTACCAGTTAAGATCCAGACATCCGTGACTAAAATCCTTCATCCGGTTAAATATAGTTAAAAAACGCAATATATATATATATATCGCAGGGGAAAAAAATATCGCAATGTCAGTTTTTTTCAATATCGTGCATCCCCAATAAGAACATTTGTGTTTTATTTGCTATTGTGTTCCCTTGATGGATTCTGGCTAATATTTGTTGCAGATTCATTGTATTAAATATTTCAATAAACCTTTAATGAGTTTCTCACTAAGTACGACAGATTTTTAGCTTTAGCAACTAATTCACATCACTGAAAACTTTCATCCATTCATTCTCATAGCATCTCCTATGTGAAAATAAATAGTTCCAGATCGCAGGAATGCTGAGAGCCCAGCAGGCCTCAGAGAATCAGCCTGTCTGTCACTGACGCTCTCTGGCAGCTCCTCTTCCTCGTGGGGCTGCCAGGAAACGCTGGTCGAGTGTCGCAGCGCAACATGTGACACTCAGCCTGTCAGTGCTGTGACATCTCTGTCTCCAATACAGGAAGTGACGCAGGTTAGGTTCATGCAACATCCTGCTGCTCTTGACACAAACTCCTGATGGATGACTGACATATGAGAAGTTCATACAGGGATAGTGAGTTCAGCAGAGAGAGAAAAGAAGGATCTGGTGTGTGGGTTGACAAAGCCATTCGTCAGCTATATTTGGCTCTATTCAATATAGTTGAAGTTTAGAGAGTTTAGTAGCTGACATTAAAGAAAGTGGGGCGGAAATGAGAATCAGATTTAAACTGGATGCTGTGATTGCATGAGAGGCATTACACAGAAACTATTATTGCAGATCATGACCCAATTCAGTATAGATGCATCATCTGATGGTCCTTTTATAAAGACCACCGATCAAACTATATCCAAGCTAAAATAGGCTGATAAATATCAGTTGATGATTCATCAAAGCACTATTAAACATTGTTATCCGATATTAAGCCCTAAATAGCCCGTAGCCGCAATGGTGTAAACTCTCCAGTTAAGGCTGTTTCAATATTACTTTACACAACATTTCATTCAGCAATGTACCATAATAACATTATAACATTGATAGAGTAAGTGCATGTGCACTCCAAACTCTCTTTTGCTGTTTATCCTTTTCAACGTACTCATTTACACCAGAAATAGACCTTTGATTATGCTTCAACTGCTCTGGGACATGGTAATAAATCAAACCGCCTGACATCCATGGTTAGCTGTTATGAACCACATTCTACAGTGCGGTTCCTTTTTGTTTTTGAGTATTAGGGAAATGGCAAATTACAACACGTTAGCATAAACCATACAGGTGTGTTTTGTAATCATGACGTCAACATGTTAACTGATCCCTCTCCATTCATCACGTTGTTATTGTCAACAGCGTTATCTCTCTGTTGTGTTGTGGAGACGCTGTGTGTGAAGACACACCAGTCTGAGGCCACAAGGCCGAGGGCCGCAGCTGCTTCAGAGAGGAAGAGGAGACTGGACTGGCACTGTGGGTCAGTGTGTGTGGAGGTGGGCTCAACCCTCAGCTGGAGACCAACGTCACACATCCTGTCTTTACTCAATAGCTCATACACGCAATTACTCGCCACTACAGTACAGCAGGGCGCCTCCCTCAGGGCGGGGTCCATTGTCTGAAACATGTTTGTGTTTGTCACACTACGAGGCTTGACGTTGCAGGTGTCTGCCCCCCAGCCAGGCTAGCGCTCACACCACAACGGTTTTTTTTTTCATTGTTTTCTTTCTGTTTAATTTAATTTTATTTTACAACTTTTATGCAAAAATCTACTTTGGATTAGGTAGGTGGTGTGGGAAAATCGTCCACGGTGAAGTAATTGCATATAAACTCTGTGGAGTTATTATATTATGGTAATTGGCACGAAAATGCACTTGGAGTAGTACTGTGTTTCTCTGTTACCGTCCTGACATTAAAGGGCACAAAGTCACCTGGGGTTGTCTCCGTTCTGTGGTCCTGGTTAGTCTCTAAACGTACCTTATGTGCACCCACGAACACTAGTAAAAGTTCGAGCCGGACAACACAGCACACACCGTTATCGCGTAAATCACACTATCTCTCCCTCCCTCTCTCCCTCTCTCTCACCCTCTCTCCCTGGCCACGGATCGCCCCTGGGCACTACAATCGTAGACTAATCGATCGTAAGGTGAATTGCCTGTTATTCCTCGGCAATAAGGTGTTTGTTCGGACCTCCTCTCAGGAGGAGGACAGCTGACTCCCCGAGTCCACTCGATTCCTGAGAAACTCACAAATCTTCCCAAAAACAGTGTTTAATAACGTTTCTAATAAAGGCGCCGTGTGGAAGTACTATAGTAATATCAGATAGTGTTGTTATTCTCTTATTTACTTTTTGTCCATACTTATCGGATGATATACCGTCATTTTGTTCTTATGTCAAATTTTCATTACATTACATTACATTTTTCCTCTCACTAAATAATTTTAGGTATTTCTTTTTATTTTAGACAAATGGTCAAGACAAAGTATACCCACGGACTCTCTCTCCATAGGTATCTAGAGAAGTACAACGAGGAGTTTCACCGTGGTCTACACTACGAAAGTTGAAGTTATAAATTTTTTTTTAGGAGAGCCCCCTCGTAGGGGGGCCTGGGGGGATCTCCTCCACTCCAGGCGGGGGGTTATCGTGAAATGGGGACGGGGATATACGGCACTCGACTAATACTCGGAAGTTAACATTGTCATTAAGTTTTACGTTTTATCGGATATATTTTCCGGAGTTTAACCCTTCGTTAACAGACCCGCAGAAAAAGTGAGTTAAGACTTTATCCATCTAGAGCGGAAAGTGGAGCCGGCTCCCAGCCACTAGAACCCGAATTTTTCCAACCACTGGTGACCTAATCTACTACCGTACTTTCCAGACGTCCCACAACTATTACTAGTCACTCGTTTTGTTTAATATATATATATAAATTGGGTGTTCGGTTTCTCCTCATTCCTGACGTCATTCCTGAATTCTGAATCACGTACCCGAGACGAGGTTGTCCACTAGATGTCCTTCGGAAGTATTTCTTTCACATCAGCGCTCTGTTGTATTGTCTCTATACTAGAAATGCAGTACTCATGTTTTCTTAATGTCATTCACTATATACACTACCTTACCGTACTACCGGTACAAACCGTAAGGGAGTGGAGGATGTCATGTCGTCGAGAATAGAGACACGCGACTAGACACACCCTGCACGCCGACTTATTGTTACGTACACTTACCTTTAAGGTTAATTCAACACTACGTCCAGAAGACGAAACTTACACGGTTTAAGACGAGACGTAGAACGTTCAATACTGAAGAATACGACTTTGATTATATAAAATTGTCAAATTCTTTTTTGTTGGCCGGAGGGTCACAGACTAAAAACCAAGAAATGTACAAGAAGAAGACGGTATCCACTAGTAAGCATCCGTTTCATTATATAGTGTCAGCACAAAGAGGAAAAGAATCAAAATTACGTCCTTAAATAACGAATGAGACGTTTGGTGTGAGTATTTATAGAGACGTACGTTTACGAAATCGACAAAGAAGAAACAAGGCAGTAGCACCAAGAATTACTTCTATCCTCCCCCTCACANTCACCTCTGTTCCCTCTCCTCTGAAACATAGAATAAACCTCCTCCTCCTGAGAGTCAATGTGGACACATCCAAAGGTCAGCCATTACACCAGAGTATGTGTTTGTGTGTGTGTGTGTGTGTGTGTGTGTGTGTGTGTGTGTGTGTGTGTGTGTGTGTGTGTGTGAGTCTGTGAGTCTGTTTTTAATGATCTGTCCTCAACAGGGTATCTAGAGACAGAGGGTTGGAAATGTCACGGTGAGGCTGAATATATATTGTTATATCCGATTAAACCGTATTTTATATTATCGCGTCTTACACTTTGGGGGTTCCACATGCAGTCCATTCACTGTCAGCGTATCTTAACGGATCAAATTCATATGGTATGTTCTCTTATCATGACACGTATCGATTGTTATCGTCAAAGCTTCATCAAATCGTAGCTCCTTGCACCATATTGCATCATTATCTGTTACGACACAAACAAATGACAAGACCCAAATGCACGACTCCAGACAAAAAGACAGTATTTACTTACAAACACACTTAGTATACATGGGCCCTTTCTCATTTTACATTACATGTCACTTGTTAGACGCTTTTATCCAAAGCGACTTCAATACTGTGGGCAATCCCCACAGGAGCACTTTGGGGTGAAGTGTCTCAGGGACACAACGACATGCTGACTGCAGAGGGGTTTGACCCTGTGCTCCCTGATCCCAACACCAAAGCACAGCCCACTGCGCCACACGCCTCATTTAATCAAATCCCCCTCCTCAACTCCTCAACTCCTCGACTCCTCGGTCTTCCGGTAGTGACACTCGAAACATTAAGGGTTCCCCATTAATGCACCAGAGCTACAGTTGAATGTTCTACTGCAACACTCCCCACACGCACACACAGTGCACCC
>NW_011352782.1:284570-287222 GCF_000735185.1 Notothenia coriiceps
GGCAGGGGTAAAGTGCTATTGGGGGGCGGACCTCACCTCCTCTAGGGGGGTCCGGGGGGATGCTCCCCCGAGAAGATTTTTTTTAAATATTGAAGTTAAAAGCATCAATCTGGTGCACTTTGAGAGCAACATGAAGAGATCTATGGATACCTCTCTCAGCACCCATATGAAACAGAACTGTAAACAGATTTTATTTTTCTTTATGGATATTTTATAAATCACTCTCCTTTTTACATTACATTACATTACTTTTANTCAGCACCCATATGAAACACAACTGTAAACAGATTTTCTATTTCTTTATGGATATTTTACAAATCACTCCCCTTTTAAAACAAACCGTTTGAGACCCACTGAGATAACTAGACTAAAGTTAACTATCTAAACACTGAGAGTCCTTTACCTCACCTGAGCTGAGGTTATCTGAGACTCTCACGGCCCCCACACATGGCGGCGTGCATTGCCGCTTGAACGCTTCTGCCCATTCACTTTGAATGGGGTGACGTCAAGTTTCGCCGAACTGCATTGCGGGAGCAAAGCGTAGCTTCTCTCGCGGTGCTCGCTGCAAAAGTAGAGCATTGTTCTACTTTTGACTCAGCCTCGGCCTCGACGGAAGCGTCAGCCAATCGAATCATATGCCAGTACAAGCTCTAGCCAATCAAACCCAGTGCTTGTGTGTCTGGGGCGGGAGATTCATGTGATTGGTTGTTGGTCGAGTTTCAGCCCCCCCCGCCGGCGAGCGACAACGCATGCCGCCGTGTGTAGGCTGCGTCAGTCTGACAGGAGAGAGATCTCCCTCCACCTTGTTGTTGAAAAAGCTCCTTATATCCGTTAGCTTTGCTAGCTAGCACTAGATGCTAACCACAACGATCTCCGGTAGATACCCACTGGTGCGCGAGGAGAGCTCTCTCTCTCGCTCGCGCACGCAGGCACACAAATTGGCTCGTGCCACACACACACACAGAGCAGAGCTTGAATAAAACACAGAGACCCAGAAGTAAGCTACTTGTACTCACAAGGCCTATTATGTGCAGAATCCCTCTCACTTTCAGGTGGTTTTGATTGAGTGTCCACACGTGGACGTTTCAGGACTAAAAAACGATCCGTTTTTCATTTCGCTGTTAGCAAATAATTTGGCGCTCTAGCTAAGAGGAAGTCACTCAAGTGTCACAAAGTAATTTAGCCTACAGTATGGGTAGGTCAAAAATCGAATGGGTGCTGGCTATTGGCCCAATCATATCACCTGTGTTGGCTTTATGTTGTTGGTCAAAAATGTGTTTGTTTCACATTTGCATTGATGTAATCAATATTTTTTCTAATTTAATTGAATAAAAATAATAATTTTCGAAAAGAAAAAAAAAACATATTTCTTGGGGCTACTTAGGGGGTGCTTTGGCAATCCTGGGGCTCTTAATGTTTTTTTGTGAAGCTCTTTGATTTGCCTTGTGTTGAAATGTTTTCTATAAATAAACTTACCCTGCCTACCTTAAATGTTCCATGTTTATCCTTAACTTAATTGTTTATTGGAACCCCTTATTTAAAATATATTATTGTACTCCTGTCCTACCATCTTCAAAAAATCCAAAGTACCCTTTTCTTTTAAATTATGACGGTTTTCAAAAACATCCCATGAACCCCTTACCTAAAATATGATGTGTTACTCCTTTTATAGAAGTTTTCATTGTAGTCCCTACCTAAAATATTCTATAACCCCCTCCCTTAATTATTCCATGGTATCCCTCAAATATGTTGTGGTACCATTCACCTTCAATGTTACAGGGTACTCCTTTTCTAAAAGTCTCCATGGTACCCTTCTTAAAATACTTCACCAAACCCCCCCTACCTTAATACTAATATTCCATGGACAGCATTCCCTGAAATAGTCTGTGTACCACATGACCAAAAGTCTTCCATGGTCACACTTTCTTAACATAATGGTATCCCCTTTCTTCTATCATATGACATTGTACCCTTCACAATGTTCCAGGTCCTTTCCTGATACATTCCAGGTACCTCTGCTTATATCTTACATCATTGGTATCTCTATCATCAAATGTGTTAGGGTTCCCATTGCCTTTCATGTTCCCATTACCTTTCATGTTCCCATTACCTTTCATGTTCCCATTGCCTTTCATGTTCCCATTACCTTTCATGTTCCCATTACCTTTCATGTTTCCTTTCATGTTCCCATTACCTTTCATGTTCCCATTGCCTTTCATGTTCCCATTACCTTTCATGTTCCCATTACCTTTCATGTTCCCATTGCCTTTCATGTTCCCATTACCTTTCATGTTCCCATTGCCTTTCATGTTCCCATTGCCTTTCATGTTCCCATTACCTTTCATGTTCCCACTACCTTTCATGTTCCCATTGCCTTTCATGTTCCCATTACCTTTCATGTTCCCATTGCCTTTCATGTTCCCATTGCCTTTCATGTTCCCATTGCCTTTCATGTTCCCATTACCTTTCATGTTCCCATTACCTTTCATGTTCTAACTATCTTGCATGTTCTAACCCTATGTTTCAAAAATGTTTTCCATGTGTAACAGAGTTATAAAGGTTGGTGTAAAATCCGGGTTAAATTGGAGAATCACGCCATCTGGTGTTACAAACGCGTGCCTGCATTGCTGTAGCTTTGTTACCGCAATGGAT
>NW_011352782.1:287267-288553 GCF_000735185.1 Notothenia coriiceps
TAAGAACTTATAAAACGCTCGTTGACATTTACAATAAAGCTCTGTAACTGGTTTTCCGTTTACCAAATTTTAGGGTAAATTATTTAAGTATATAATATACATTAGAGTTCGTGTAACAGTGAATTTCACTTGGTTTATTTGTCACAAATGAAATTTTGAGTTAGAACTGCGTTTAATTTCTAAACGGTTACTACTTCTATTCGTTAATATTCAATAACCAAATGACATTTGTTCGAACTAAATACAAATTGGGGGTACCTTGTCCTTTTCCAATTCTACAAATGATCTCGTTAAAAGAAGTACACTTTTTAATTTCTTCACGAAATGATTTAGACCGTCTCGACCGTAAATAAACTACGGAGCTAAAACCGTTGGGGGACATTGAAACCGGGTCCCTGCCAGTATGAGAGTGGTTTTTAGGGTGTGACCACAATCAATAAGAGGAAATCAAAGTTTCGATGTTCGAAAAATGTGAAAGTGTGACTCGACTTGTGAGTCAATAACTTTAGGGATTTCACTTGATTTATTTCGTTTCACTAAAAATCCTTGACGCTAATCCTGTCTTTGTAACCTTTTATACTTTTCAACATTACTAGACAGTTTTGGTAGTAGAGATTTGGTTTTAGTCTACTCTCAAGAGAAAGCCTCTAATGTTTGTCTAATTAAACATTTTACATTTTATTACTTCTACCTCCAAATTCAGAAAAACTACGGTTTCCTCTTATATTATTACGTTGTTTTTAATCAAACCGTGACCTCAGTGTGTGTGTGTGCGTGTGCGTGTGTGTGTGTGGTGTGTGGTGTGTGTGTGTGTGTGTGTGTGTGTGTGTGTGTGTGTGGTGTGTGTGTGTGTGTGGTGTGTGTGTGTGGTTGTGTGTGTGTGTGTGTGTTGTGTGTTGGTGTTGTTGTGGTGTGTGTGTGTGTGGTGTGTTTTCGTCTAATGTTAACCAACGGTTCCTGCAGGCCTGTAAGAAAACTCAACCGGTATTATCGTCCCTCTTATCAACAAGGACCGTCTTTCGTAGCCACATCGTGTGTTCGTTCAGAACATGAACGTTTCATATTTTTTCGCCCAAACTCCCAAATTTCCAAATCTCGTGTCGAACAACGGTACGAAACAGTTTGAACCTTCTTCTTTAACGTTGAACGGAGTGGATTTTACGGGGAGTCGGAAAAAGAATACAAAGTAAACACATCCCCAGTCGACACTGGAAGTGACCCTTGTAAAGGAAAGTTCGTATCAAACAAATGTCTCAGGAATGCCTTTTGTTTTCTTGGTGAAAAAA
>NW_011352782.1:288583-298259 GCF_000735185.1 Notothenia coriiceps
GAGGGAATTACACTGTGTGAACCAGCTTAGTGATTTTAAGCCCCCCGAATCACAACTTTCGCCATTATCTTTCCACTTTTTCCCTTACCCCCAGGATGATCTTGAGCAAAGAAGACATGCAAGTGTTGCTGCTCCACAGCAAGGGTTGTACACTGACAAGTTGGCCTTAACAGGAGATGATCCATCCTGACACAGATATGAGGATTTGAGAACTCAAATGAGGCCACCCATAATAATTTGATGCTGTTCGTCAGGCTCCTGATCTTTATTGCTGTTATCACTTACTGGCCCTTGGGTCTGAGTGTTAGTTGGCATATCAGGACACTCACTGGTGCTCACAAAGTACTGCAGGCAATGGTTATACTTCTGTCTCGCAGCAAACACTTTCATTAATTGATTGTTGATTGTAGTCAACAATTATTTTGGGTTTTTCTTTTCACACACTTCCTGGCATTTGTTTCTTTCCCAGCAACATAACATAGGATTTTAAAAGTGAAATGAACTGAGTACAAAAAGAGCAATCAGTTTTGTTCTGCTATAAGTTCAAATGGATACAAAAATACCTCCAGTTTGTGTCAATTGTGGAGTCCATTTAGTTGCAGGTCTTAAGTGAGTAATTATGGAAGTGAATAGATCCTTCATCCTTTCATATTCCACACATGAATGCGTCTTTCTAGTCTGCTGACTTTATTTTTCAGTTTGTTTGATCATAGAGATTGCATTATCTGTGTGCACTCAATTGTCCTTCCCTACTCTCTGTTAAGGGAAAAAGTCTATTGCCTGCAAAGTGCAGGTCCATTTTAATCAATCAAGCCTAACATTAAAAACCTCTTTGAAAACCCTCAGCTCGAGACTTTATTCAAAGACAAACACTTCTTTTAACAATAAGTAACCTTCCGCCCTGTTTAAAATAGTATAGGCTTTGCTATATAACTGGGCAGGCAGGGTGAGAGCAGAGAGAGGATGCTGGGTAGGATTTAATCTCAGGACAGCAAAATAAATCACTTTCATATGCTTATAAGTCTGCAGTTTAATAATCATTTTACGGTTTTATTGGCAACTGATTACATCTGTATTCACATTTTTGAATCATTGTTTCAATCATCTGCCAGTTTTCTGCCTCTACAGTTTACTTCATGCTGCACTCCTTCTAGCTGATACTGTAAGACTTTTTGTTGTGTTCTGTATTGTGCTCTAAATCTCAGCCACTCCTGTGTATTAACCCATCAGGGTTTTCTTCAGCACAGTACTTTATTGATAGAAAGGTCATCCAGAATAAATGGGATCACCATGGTTACGCAGAGCGAAAAAGGGGAACCTCCGATTTGAGGTGTGTCCACCGTTGGCTCTGCAAAGAATGGATGCACCCTTAAGTCTTATAACTGTGAGGAACAAAATATAAAAGCACAGTGGGTTGTTGTCTTTTTGGCCAAAGTGCCCTCTACAGCACAGTGGGGCTTCAGAATGTATTTTCAGTTTCAAATAATAACACAGGTGAAATGAAATGTTTGTAGTTTGAGTCCCACTGTACCGATTGCCCATCTGTTCAAACATTTCTCTGCAGAAAGCCCCTCAGGGGAGTTGAGCGACTAACACAATTATAACAGACTGGAGCATGACATGCAACAGTTACGTAAGCCTCATATCGCAACTCAAATGTAAATGCTCCGCGTTTCCTATTACATTTCAACTTCCTGTGTGTGCTCACTGACCGTCCACAGTCACATTTAAAATTGACATATAAGTTGTGGCTACAGCAGTTCAATTTAATATTATTTATTTACATTTATGGAAGTTGGAGAGAATTGGATAACACATTTTCAAGGATATGATTTGATGTGCTTTGAAGAGATTAGAGATACAATGATGATGCTGCCACTTCATTTGTTAATGATTCAGCTGTGGTAATAAAAGTCGCTTGGTTTAGTGAGAAACCAATAAAATGTTAAGTATTTAAGAAATAATGCTGAAAAACAGCTTGGATTTATTCCAAACACTATTTAATTGATATCAGCTATGTTTGACTGAAACACAAGTTATAAATACTAAGATACCAAAGAAATAAGAGAAACAGTTAGTCATAAAATAAAAAAGAACACCTAGTACCCACTTTAGGAAAACACGCATATCCAAATTTGGATCTACGTTTTAACAACCACAACATAAAGAGCTTCTTCTTTGTTGTTCACCCCTCCAAGATGCAGGGAAGGTCAACTTGGAATGAAAGTGATAATGAAATACAAAGTCATAAATGGTAAAGATTTATATTTATTTCTCATCACAAATAAAAAGAACCATGCTTACTCATCACAGAAATAAAAATAAGAGAAGCGATCAGTCTTTGTATCTTTACCGGGCCTGCTGCCGGAGTGTTTTTTTAAGAATGTGAATAATAGCACTCTATGAAGATTGAAATTCTTAAAAAAAAATCCAAGCCTATGCCCATACACTGAAGCCACTAACCCCCACCACCCACAACCCATTACCCACCTCCACCCGGCTCATTTCCCCTCCCCAGAACAAAGATCACAGCATTGTTTGAAGCGGTCTTTCTCAGGGTTCTCAGTCCCCAGAAGTCTTAATAACCTGGAATAATGTGACATTGTAGAGCACCTGGTGTCCGTTGTTCCAGGTGTACAGGACCCTCTCCCTGGGGTTGTAGTCCATCATGGAGATGTGGGAGTATTGATTGTGGAAGGGGATGTCTGTGTACTCGTAGCTTGACGTGTTGGTGTAGTAGGCAAAGTAGATCTTGGCACCAGCCAGGTGAGAGTTGGTGACGTAAAGTGTACCGCAGATCATGAAAGACTCTCCAGCACTGCGCTTGGGAAAGCCCGTGTCCCAGGTCTGCAGCACCTCCAGACTCATGGGCTCCAGGCGGCTGATGACAATGTTCCCAGCATTGGGGATGGTGGTGTAAACAGCCCACAGGCCATTTTCATCCGCCATAAGGTCGATGTCAGATGAGCCGCCCCAGGAGTAAGGAAAGGTGTTGTTGTAGCCGGCTCCACTCAGGCTGCGCTGCACCAAAACACTCCGAGATCGGAAGTGGTACTTGATGATGATGTTGCTCTGGTACTTGTTGTAATATAGCGAGCCGTTGTAGACCACGTGACCAGTGCCGGCCCAGGGGTGAGGCAGTAAGTGCTGCACAAAGTTCTGGCCCTTCATGAAATCATTCATTGTGCGGTATTCCAGGACACGCCGTCCCTTGTAGTAACCATCCATGGACCACACCTGCGGAGAGAAGAACAATGAATCCCATTGGCATGAGGGGATAGAAACAAGTTCATTTTTATTAGTCTATCAATGAATAATAATCAGCAATTATTTTGATAATCAATTAATAGTCATTTATAATGCAAAATATGATGTTTTCAGTATCCAAAATATCGAGATTTCCTTTTTTTTCTCTATTTTTAACTGAATATCTTTGGGTGTTTTAAAAAAAAATACATTTAAACCTTTACATTTCACAAACTGGGGTGGACATTGCTAAGTATTTTCTAACATTGTATGGACCAAACTATTTATCGATTTATCTCGAAAATCATTGGCAGATTAATTGATCATAAATTAATCATAAGATGAAGCCCTTATAAATGAAAGGAGAAACTGAAAAGATTTGGAGGTTACAGGAGAATATTGTTATAGCCGGAAAACCTCTTTGCAAGAGCACTGTGAGCAATGTTTTATTATAGCCGATGGCGGAGCCCGGAGCAAAGTAAGCGTGCTGTGTGTATGTGGGGCGGAGCGTGAGTGTGCACCTTCATGATCACACTGTACTCGAATGTGTGTGCAGAATTATTGATCTCTCCCACGTTTGCAAGTGAAGATGTTGCCTGTGCGTCTCAATCAACCACTGCTTGTGCTCCCTGGCCTTTCCAGTCCACATTTACAGAAAATCAATCCATTTAGCAGCTCTAACTTTTTCCTCAAGCACTCTCAGCGGATCTCTCCACTGACATGGCCCCTCTCTGGCTGCATATCCCATCTCATTCCCTCAATGCTTCCGCCGGGACACAGTTCAGCTTTTAATTGATTCAATTAAACTGCACTTGGCTTGGATATTTATTTTCTTCTTAATGTATCGAGGAGAGCTTTGTTAGGATGTAGCTCTTGCCCCTCTGATTCTCCACCAATTGTTTGTGATCTTTTTCTTTTTTGTTGCTGTTCTTGCCTGCTTCCCAGGTGGAGAATAGGCACTTTTCTTCAACAAAAATTCCAGTGGGGGGGAGAAGTAGTGTATTGGAGCAGTCGGGGGAGGTGAGGTACAGCATCTGAATTATGGAGAAGGAGGGATTATGGAGCATTAGGCATTGTTTCTCCTTTGCCTGCTAAATGAGTCCCTAGAGCTGAGCCAGGCAAACACTGTAGCACATTTAGACCATGCTTTTGTTTTGGCTCCTCGATGATGTTTCCCCTAATGCGATTATCATGATTGGTGTGAGTGTTGATGTGATATTGTTGATGTATCTGGCTATTAATACAATCAGTGATTGCTTTTAAGAGTTTAATGTGCTCTCAGCAAGCAAGGTGATTAAAGACAGAGATCACAGCATTCAGTCACAGAAATTGACCTTCTCTGTTTCGCCTGTTATGATTCAGAGTGGGGATGAAAAAGGCCATCTTCAACTCTCCTCTCAAACTTCATCAGTTTCAATTCTCCCCTATAAATGGCTAATAATCCACTCTTTGACTTTGCCACAACTCAAAAGGCCACATCATTTATTTTCATTTTCTCCCTCACTTGTGTCCTTTTCAATCTGCTACCAACCGTGTATTTGCCTAAATTAAACCATGTGTCATCTCTAATCAGCGGATGCCATTCCTACATCATCTGGGTCCAGAGCACCTCAGCACACTCCTGGTAATTACCTAGGTGATTTAGAAATCTTTTGCCCAAACAACTTATTCATTTCTCTGCTGATGATGAAGTGATTAATCAGCCAGAAATGCAGTGACAGTGGTAGACAGGGAGAAGGAAAAGGGATGCTATCAATCAGGGACTCAGGTTCGCATCCCCATTTCTCATTCTGACTCTTCTCCTCCAGAGCTTATATGAGATGTCCTATTCAGGCAAAACAGTCAATCAGTCACTGAAGAAGCAGCTGACAGAGTTTTTGGAGAATGACTTTGATTCTACTTCATTCTCTGTGTTTGTTGATGTGAGTTGCAGGAATTAAAGGGTTCTAGTTCTGGGGTGACTCGGGTGAGTGTAGAAACAGTGGGACTTACCCTGTTGTCTGAGCTGGGGATCATGGTATCAGTCATCCAGGAGCCGAACCTTGAGCCAGACGCACGTACGGTGATGGGATTACTGACACCGGTCAGCTTCCCACAGCCTGGAGGTCAAATCAGAGAAAGAGGTAAGATTCTTGGATTGTATGACTTAGTATTACTTTCTCTGCATTTGTTTACCCAGTTTTGTGAGGCGCTTTTTAAAAGATATCTTGAAAAAAACAAGTGAGTAATTAAAAGTTTCATGAATCATATCACGCATTAATTCTCTGTGCAAATGCTTAGCCATTGGTAGACAATAACAAAACACTATTGACTTAAAGGCTACACTTTAATTGCAGTTTTTCCTGTCAAGTCATCAGTTTTATACATATGGGACTTTGTAAAATCATCAGTTCAAGCTAACACAATACAAGAAAACACTCAATTATTAATTCAGGCTTTCTAGGCCATTTTTTCTTAATTTATGCAAACATTAGGAATATCATTGAGAGTGGAATTATTAGAACAAACTTTGACCATTTTGTATTTTAATTTTAACATTCATGCCTTTCTTCGTTGCTGTTGTGCAACCTCTAATTGTTTAAGTGCTACGATATTTCAGAATAAACTACCCACCCAAGCACCCACATTTATTTTCAAAGATCTTATACCTAGTTTCTGCATGCAGGAGTGGAGCCTGGTCTCCAGCAGCAGGACTCTCTGGCGCAGCTCCTCATAATCATAGGCCCCCATCTCCTCCTGGATGGCCATCAGCACCAAGGACAGATTCCTCACCTCCTCCCGGAGATGCAGGATCATCTTTGCATCCATCTTGTACTGGTCCAGCACTGGCAGCAGGGGAAGCAGCTGGGACACCTTGTCTTTTAACTCCTAGGACAGTAATCACAGAGAAAGATAAATGGAACAGCAACAAAGGGTGGAGAAGATGAAACCCTGGGGGAATACAGGATGGGGGGTGAGGTTGACAATACAAGACAATACAGGGGATTGTGCGTGGATAGGCTAGCCCTTCAATCTTCAGTTGTTGCTTCTGGTTCATAAATCATCTCTCAATCAGGAGTTCATATTGTCGCTTGGTGCTGGTTCATCTGTTTGTCTTCTTAGCGCCTGGATTCATCATGAGATTTATATTGGAACTGCAGCTGGAGATTTCATGAATACCACACATTTCTGGAACATACAAGGACATTCTATTTTTTTGTATTTATTTGGCTGTGTCTTACACCACAGTCTACATAATTGACTCTCTTTATATATGATTAAACACTTTCTCAGTTGCTGGCTTTTTTTCTGTATTGATCATGCTTCCACCCACTTGTTTAACTTGTGTGGGATTCTGTTTATGATCTCTAAAGCATACGTAGACTTAATTCCATTTTCAATCTTTTGTGTGGATATGAAAGCTCTGAATGTATTCAGTATTTTCAATAAGGCCAAATGTATATCTGTTTCCTGTCTCAGCTGGTTATGATGTTCACCTACATTCAGTGCATGGTGTTGTTGGGTTCAAACTTGGTCTGTGACTCATGTGTTTAGAAGCAAAAAGATCAATGTGTCTTTAGGTAGGAGTGCAGGAAGCAGCAAGAGAGGCAGGCTGCCTGCGCAGAAGTTAGAAGGCTCAAGAGAGAAATAGGTGTATCAATAAAGTGTTTCCTCCTTGTTAAGGTTTATCGTAAATCTGGTGATGGAGCAGCTCTCAGCCCCGTGGCGCCACATCATAAATCTCATTTTCCCCTATTCAAGCCACGGAAATTCAGTCTCGTTAATCTCTCACGCTCTGCCATTGGCAACTTTGAGCTGCGCGCATTCATCAGCAAACCTGCTCTGGTCAAATCCTGCTTTTTCAAATACTTCTTCCCCTCTTTATTGGATTGTGCATTTGCATTCAGACAAGTCTTCAAATATAACGCTTACTGCTCTGCATATTTTTGTCATCTCAGGCTTTAGAGGAGAATTGGCAAATTTCATAAACATCTTCATTGCCCCTATTGTACTTGCTTTCATAAAAAACACTAAAAGAAAAATATCGCCTGTCGCTGAAGCACGGTCTCAAGTGTGCAGTAAAGCACACTAAGCATTTATCAGAGCATCTTTTAATCAAACTATTTTATGCTCCATCTAATATCTGTAAGGGTGTGAGAAATGTGCCGAAAGCCTGGGCAAGACATCATGGTGACAGGAAGACAAAAAGGCCTGTTGATAATGGTAGCTGAGCCTTAGCGTGTAGAGAGATAACGCAGGGATAAATGTGAATATATGTGCTTGTTATCTCAGAGCAGACACCAGAATGTTAAGTATATAGAGGAAGAGACACTGAGAAAGCAGAGAGAGGAAATAGTGTAAATGTAAAAGGCAAATACAGAGAAAAAACCCTTTTCTTCCAGGTCCACAACCTTAATTATTTAGGGGTATATGAATTCTTCTCTGCACGTGACTGGAATAATGTTTTGGAATTTTATTTTTGTACCTATGTGTCGATCTATCGAGAGTCTGATTGCCTTTGAAGAGTGATTCGAGAGATTGCCATGCATCTGGTAAGGTTTGTGTGCACATGGAGAGCAATACAACATCTCATAGCAGCTTGAGAACACTACACACATGGTGTAAAGGAGACAGCCAATTACCTGAAAACCCTTTGGATTGAGACTGCGGGGATTGTCAGAGGCCACCTTCAGCTTTCCATCCACCACTTTCATTAGGCTCTCGGTGTTCCTTACATACTGTAGATCTCTGTACGTCCGCAGGTCCAGCACCTCCATTGACTGGCTAATGTTCTGAACCTGTTACACACACAGACAAACAAACACCAATACACATTAAACAATTACTTTGTTAAGTGTAATTAAATAAGCATTTTGTCACAATCATCCATTCCTCATTAGACTTGCAGCTCTAGCTTGCAACTACAGCTGAACTGATAAGTCAATGTTAGTTGATCATCTAATGTATTGAATACTATTTTAAATAATGTCCTAAAATAAGAGTAATTCCTTTGTCTTATATTACAGCAAATTACATTTATTTAGGTTTTTGTGGATTGTTTGTTGGACAAAACTAAACCTGACTGGAAACTTAGATGAAACATTTGTTTGCTACAAGCAACAGTCTGCAGTCCAAAAATAACGAGTAAAATAATGTATTTTGCTATAATGAGGGAACACTCTTAACTTGTAAAATGACATTCCATGAATCAGCGGTTTTTTTTTTTCTGAGTCTTTGCAGCTTATCATAGCCTACTACTTTATGTTGGAGTCTGACTGGAACCTCCATGACTTACTGGGTTCTCACTTGAATGTATTTATAGTTTTGTTTCCGTCTGGGTAACAGTAACATAAAAACAACCAATATAATCAATGATCACTTATTTATGGTAAGCCAGGTACAATGGTAAGCATTATTGTTTCTCGGCATAGTTAAAAAAGAAAAAGAAGAAGGTTGCCCAAATAAACCACTGAATGCACCCCCCGGCGAGCTGACAGGATGTAGTTTACAGGTGCATGCTGGGTTTAGCTTAATGTTATGCTAATTTGTGGCCGATCCTCCAGGTGACTCCACTGACTTTTACCTACAGGGTGCTGTGTGAGGAGTGTCTGTTGTTTTTGACCGTATTTCCCTGTCATGTTGTGAATGCAAAGCTTTATGCAACTGAACGTTTTTGAAATAATTGAAGATCGCAGCGAAGCAAGAGAGACTGTGTGGACTCGCTATGTGTTTTAATTGTTAGGAATCAACAAGCGAGTAAATTGAACCTGGAGCGGATTAGAGAGGAAACCGCGATGCACAGGACTGGCAGAGAACCGTTCAGAAACGTGAGTACAACAGCAATACACTATCTTAATGAAACTTCCTCTGCTTTGCCTGAAAACGTAGCGTTGTGTGTGCGCGCATCGTTGTGCAGAAACCGTGGGTGCGCTCTGTTTGTGGCTGCAGTGATTGAAGTGTTAATGTTGTTCACATGTCTGTGTTATCTGCTTTGGCTATGCTTTATTCTGCTGCTAACGCTTTAAGATGTGGCAGGCTGTTTCCTTTATTTGGCTTACTAATCATTCCACCCGCCGTGGTGTCGAACGACTCTCTATGGATTTATAGTCATTGTTGTCCTTGAGTTTTGTCCTGATTTCTGGAGAATGCCAGTAAGGCTATAAAGAAAAGGGCTGCTGTATGCACACTTTGTTGTTGGTTTGTGCTTTAATGCGACATTATGGTGTATGTCTGATGTTTAATAGTGTTTACTTGGACATGCATTGTAACTTGTTTTACTAACCACTGCTCCTCCTTTTAAAAAAATACAACACTAATGTTTACTCACCCACTTTTTTAAAATAAAAATCCTTATTAGGCTAGCCTATAGGCCTACTTTTACTTGAGTATTCCTGAAAACTCTGAAATGCTCACAGAGGTTGTTTCAGTCACCAAACTGCCAACCCCCCCC
>NW_011352782.1:298269-331764 GCF_000735185.1 Notothenia coriiceps
CCCTCCAAGTTGTTTTCATAACTTCCCCCAGTGAAGGTTGGAACGTTTTTCCAAAAATGTATTTCCCTAAAGGGTTCCATTGCCATTTGTCATCTGTATATTTCAATTCATTTGAGAGCAAATGTACTATCTCCTTGACCTTGCTATAGATGTACTAGTTTGCTTTCCTCCTCATATTTGCATTGAATTGTACATTAAAACCTTGGTCTCTGCACTAGATTGAAGAAATGGATGAGTGTGGTAATAAAACCTTACCACAGTGAAAGTAGAGAGTTAAGTAAAAGGACAGCTGTAAGTCATTTGAAACACACAAGGATATAAAAAACAAAAATAAACAGGTGGCATAATTAGCAAATGCAAATAAGAGACTAAAGACAAGAATAAACAAGATGAAAAGTCATCTTGAAAAAGCAGCAGAGCTTAATCAAGAAAACGCATAAAGAAGCACAACACATTAATCAATTATTTTAAAAAGAAAAAAGCTACCTAATTAGGATACCAATATCCAATCTCTCCATGCTATCTAAACAGAAGGGTAGCTGGCTATGTTCACTAACATTATGATGATGTGACCAAGTTAAATAAACACCATATTCATGGAGGTGCAAACATGCTGTCAAGTAGGTGTTTATTGAAGCTCAGTTCTCACTTTTGCACTATGTTTAATTTTTACTAAGTACTCCACTTGCTCACACTTTGATAACCCACTTTCGTGCTGCATAACCAACCTACTGTTTCATACACCCCCTCATATCCTGCACGTTGCACTGAACTGGCCAGAAATCCTCTGACAAATGTTTGAGGGCTTTGTGGTGCATATAGGCAACTCATGCGTACATATGTCCAACTACCCACACAAACACACACCCACAAGCACCTCTGAAACTCAAAGCACACTGATAAAGTGAGAAGATATTTATTCAAATCACTTTCTCACAACAATAAACAGTCCAAACTCTCAAAGGTCACTCAGCTTGACATAAAGTCTGTTTACCACCAAATGTCTTACTTGCCTACACCTTGACACCTTTTTGTACTCTCAAATCATCACATGCTTCGTGAACTCACCAGTGAATAGTTGGTGTGACTTTGTTTTTCTTCACCAATTTAAAAACTAGTTTGACAGCACTACAGATGGGGGAACGAGAAACAGTTAAGTGTTGCACCAGCCTGAAACCTTAACAGTGTCAGCGTCCTCCTGCTCTGTGGTGACAGTTGGGAGTGCTCCATCCTCTGAGCTGTCATAAGTGATCCACACTCAAGCACCCACACCTCATACTTCCCAGAATCCAATCATTTGCAGGTGTTTATTGTTAATGACTCAGTCTGTACCAAATCCTGAAGTGTTGTGTGTATGTATGCCTACCTGACTGGGCCCTCCTACTGTATATCATTTAATCTCATCTTAACTCACTTGAACCGAAAGGTCCAAGGGTGGGCTGAGGTGTCCTAAAGTCTGTGCAATGAGCCTTCTCTCCCCACCGTCCTTCATGGCTTACTCTGCCCTGGATGGTATTTTGTCTGCCTTTGCAGAAAGCTGAATAGAGGCTTTTCCAGAAGGCTGCTTTACATTCTTTGAACAGAGGGCGGTTTTGACATTGTTAGTGCAACCTTGGCTTTCTCTGTCAGGGGGAGCCTTTGTGGATCTGGTCGGCTGAAATAAATCCCACACATGCTCGGGGTTCAAATGAGGATCTCTTAGTGCACATAGTGCTATTATGTGCACACACACACGCGCATACACACATACATATATTCTTGTTACTTGTGGTCTCGCTAGAGTGCATCTAAAATAGCGCTGACCACAGGTATCCTCATTAGGCTGGTCTGTGCACTGTATTTGATGGGAGAGCTTGGCTCTGACTACTGGTGTGTCACAAGCACTGTGCATACCCATGCTGTTTAATTCAATCCAATACATCAATACATATAATGTTTGCAAATCTGAGAGGCCGTTATTTCACTCTGTGGTAATTTGATAAGCCTTTTTGTGTAATGTTTTGTAATTTATTTTATTGTATTATATCGAAATACATCAGAATGGAACATGAACAACTTTACTCTCATATAAATCTACACCCTAACATATTTTCACCTTTATTTTATGTCTTTAACCATCCAAAAGTGATGTTATTATCTGCATAAAGGCTCACCAGACATACTTTAAACAAGATTATGTTGCAGTCACAGCTCACACCTTCACATTACTCTACAGACTTGTATTTAACCTGCATTCAATCTACAAACTCAGTTGCTTTAGCTATATAAGCAGGACTAACAATGCTGCAAAGTTTAGATACCCATCATTAAATGCATACTGTATGTACTGTATTTGGATTCTGCATACTTAAAAATAAGGATGGGGGATATTTACATGCAGAAATATATTCTTTCCACATGAACATACATAGTATAGTATAAAACTATTCCTGTAAAGACATACAGTATATGGTGCATCTATACATTCACATATGTAGGTAAAGACAGCTACTTTATCTGAAAAGCTTTCTAGTGTGTCTGTTTCTCAGAAAGAATATGCTTTCTCTGTTGAAATATGCTTCTTTCAAAGGTGTGATGAGTGTGGGTTTTGTCTGTATGAACCTGTTTTTGAAATAGCAGCCGGCAGAGACTGTCAGGGGAAAAGGCAAACTTAAATGAGAAGAAATGCAATATGTGAATTCAGGTATCTCATTGATCCATCAGGACCTCGGGGCCTATTCAGCGTTTCAATTTACCTCCATCTCTCCTCAAAAGACTACATCAATGTCAGCCCCTCCTGTCTCCCCCGCTCTTTTTTTAACTTTTGGCTCTCAGGCTTTTACTCACTCTGCGGATCAACGCTTATTCACCCATTCACTGCCTTAGTGCATCTGCAAAAAGCAAATTTGCTGTCAATGAGCTGCCATGGCCTCTCCAGCAGGGGAAAGCTGTCAAACATTATTTCTCTAATAATTATTTGTGAATTTGGGAGACAAATAGATAAGAATGGAAAGAAGCCATCCTGCAGCACTCCTCTCCTGCGTCTACTCTCACCACTGGTGTGTTTGTGTGCTTGCGCGTACACATTGTAGGTCAATAATACTGCATGCAAATAAAACATAGATTTATTGTCTGGTTGCTGGAACAGTATAGTGTGATTGCGGGTTTTGCATGTGTCAAAGTTTAGTATTACATTACATTTATTTGCTTGACATATAGGACACACGTTTTCATAAAAAGATGTATTGACATGTTTCTCACTAAGAGGAAGACTGAGCAGAATGAGCATAACTCTACTGTAAGTAAACAGATTTAGTGTGTGCAACATTAACTGTGTAACTACGCAGACAAAGCATTTGCTATCTTCGCTGATTTGTTAAAAAATTATTTTAGGAATTAAGAAACATTAAGAGGCTTACTGAATCTAATTCAGGGGCAAGTTTGGAACATTTATGTTACGAAGGTAATTTATACTCAACATGTGATTAAAAAAACAAGAGTTTAACAAACAGATATTCATCTTCGTGTCTGATCAACTGTGGGGTAAAGTTAGTGTCTATATTCACTTCGGCAGCCTGTACGTGACAGACGGCGCCAGACACGACGCGCTGCAGCGTGTCTGTGTGGGTAACACTTGTGTCTCAAAGTGAGTGTGTTATTGACAGCTGTCACCTTCTCCATGAGCTGGCGAAGTTGCCTGCTGCGTGGGTCTCGGTTACACATGTTCTGTGCCGGTGCGACCACGGTACAGATACACTTCCCATCTGCGTCCTGCGCCGAGCTGTAGATCTGCCAGCCCTCCTCTGGGCTCGGGTACAGAGCCTGCAGAAACACAGAGACATATATATATCTTAGACCAAGAGAATAAACGTGTTGCTTCTCTCTGCTGTTTTTTATCCTGTTTTTAAATGGTTAAAACATGTACCGGTACCTGGAATCTTTTGAAAAAAGGGTTAAGGGTCATTTTGCACAATGTCTATAAAAAAAAAGCACATAAGATGAAAAACAACGTCTTCTGGCATGTTTTAGTTAATGTATGCCTATTATATTGAATTATCCCAATGCTTTCACTCAGCAGCGCACTCTTTCATCACATGTACAGATAACTTGCCAGAATTCCATTAAATAATCAAATACAATGACTACCCGCCATGCACCATGCATTCTCTTATCATCTGTGCAGCCCACATTGGAATGTCAGCCAAGGGACTACATGCAATGCAAGTTATGATTTATTCTAAGTGTAAAATATGTTTTTGTTTTTAATGATGTTTCAGTGAAACAGCACAGAGTAGCCTAAAGCAAACTTACTGCGCTGTCCTTGCTAACTAGCTGTTTCCATGTGGGATGTAGCTTGATTAAACATGCTATTTGAGGAGTTTTAATTAATCTAATTCAAGTCATTCTTTATTGTGAAACATTTATTTTTTAATGAGTTGTTTGCTTAAAAGTTTGCACAAAGCCCATATTGTTGTTTTCAAGTACCATTCCCCTTTATTTATCTCACCACATGGCCCGTTGCCAATTAGTATTCGACAAATGAATGGATTTATTTGTCCATGTCTGTTTATCAATCAATCATCAATCAATCAATGTTTATTTATATAGCCCAATATCACAAATGTTACATTTGTCTCAGTGGACTTCACAGTTTGTACAGAATATCAGTATGACAATACGACACCCTCTGTCCTTAGACCCTCACATCGTACAAGGAAAAACTTCCAGAGAAAACCCACAGTTTAAAGGGAAAAATGGCACACNTAATATAGAGTTAAATGCAACAGTAAGGCTATTTTTATCATCGTCAACATGAATATTAAAGTCACCTACGATAATTACTTTATCTGTTTTAAGTACCAAAGTTGATAAAAACTCAGAGAATTCTGATAAGAATTCTGAATAAGGACCTGGTGCACGGTACACTGTAACAAATAAGATTGGCTGCAAAGTTTTCCAGGTCGGATGCGTAAGACTAAAAATGAGGCTTTCAAAGGAGGTATAATTAAATTTTTGTTTAGTATTGATAAGTAAACTTGAGTCAAAGATTGCTGCAACTCCACCTCCTCGGCCCGTGCCTCGGGCAATATGAGTATTGATATGGCTGGGTGGAGTGGCCTCATTTATGCTGACATATTCTTCATGTCTCAACCAAGTTTCAGTGAGACAGCATATATCAATATTATAATCTGATATTAAATCATTTACCAGTATTGCTTTAGATGCTAGAGATCTTATGTTTAAGAGACCACATTTAATCTTCCTGTTTTGTTGCACTGTAGTAGTTGTTACATTTACTTTTATTAGGTTATTATGTATGACACCTCTATTAGGTTTTACCTTAAATTGTCCTTGGGCAGACACACACACCGTTAATATTGGGTATTTTATTGGGTTCGGGATTCCTATGGATGACTGCCTGTTTAGGTCCTAAAGTAACCATTCAACCAGATCCTAAACTTTAGGATCTGGTTAAAGGGTTGTTTCTGTCTGAATATGACATGTTAAGTGAACCCCAAGCAGATAACCCGTATATTTCCATTATATTCTAGTTAATTCCCGTACATTTCTGTTACTGTTATTCCCATATAAAGTTTCCAACTTAAATCTTCATTACGTACCAAGCAGGCTTGGTATTTTCAAAATACACGAGGGCAGACTAGATATTTTTCTGCCAGCATTTATCAACAGTGATCTGAAAAGTGTTACACAATAAACCATTTCTAAACTAATAAATGTATCTAATATTTGAAAGTGTTGTTGAAAGTGTTTAGAGAGAAAAATAACTCTTTAATACTTTCCATATCCTGATTAGTTGTGCCCATTCTGTCACCATGCATTAGCTGCAAAGTCATAATTTCTCCATGGCATTCTCCTACTCTCTTGCAAACCTGTCAAAAGTGACTCTTCCCCAAAGGCAATTAATAGCAATTGATCCATCCAACTACTCAAAATCTATGCAGTCTAATTTTAGGATTAACTGGGGAGGAACAGAGGGAAAGCGAAGCCAGAGATTGACAGAGGTGGTGCTCTCAGCTTTAAAGAAAGGAGGAGAGAGAGATGGAGGATAGAAATGGGTGCAGATTAAGATAAGACAAGAACATTTGTGAAAAATACATAAAGGGATGAAAAACACAACACCATGACAGAGATGGAGTAAGAGCTTGACAGGGGATGAAGAAAGACAAATGGGAGGAAAATTGGGGTTTTAAAGAAAAGAGGAAGAGGGAGGGATCAGACCAGGCTGTGTGAAAGCAGGGCATCTAATAGGTTTGGACACAGAGAGGAAATGGAGCTGTTCGAGATCGATAATGCAGCATGTAACCAGTGGAGGAGGGTCGAAGCTGAAAGGATGGATTTCTCTCTCTGACTAATCCAATCAAAAGTAGTGCCGTAGCACACACACACATGTGCACACAGTTTACACAAAGGCCCGGACCGTTCCTTTCAGTCACGTTGCACCTACACACACTCGGCACATAAAGCAACATGTAATGAGAGAAGAAGCAGCCATTTTAGTGATACAATTAAAGACCCATTCACATAAGTGGCAGAAAAAGGCTGGAAATAAGACCTCGTGGCTCGACCCGGTGCCGCTCTCCTGCTTTCTGCTGAGGATTTTTGTGCTCTCGTCTTCTTTGGTCGGGGGATCAGATTAAAATGTCTTGGGGGACAAGGGGACTGTGTGATTGGAGTGTCAAGTAGCAGCCACCCTGCAAGCCAATGTGCTCACTGTCACATTTTGTCACTCCTGCAAATCCCTCGGCACCCCACCCCCCTCTCTCCCTCCCCTCCCCTGTTCTTCCTCCAGTTCCTCACACTCTCAGATTGAGTGCATTTTAAATCTGACTTTGATCAAATACATTATGGCCAATAGACCATACCTGAGTGACTTAAATGTTGCAATATCAACCATGACAATGACAAAAGACACTCTTTTCATATTTGACCTGTTTCATTATATAAAGGGTAGATTAAGTCGACTCATACCTTTTTTAAATGAATACATCTAAGTTTAATTAAACTAAGTAGCGAGTAATATACTATGAGCTTGTGCAGTGCAGTGCAAGTTAATGTGCAACCAGTTCCTGAAGTGACTTGCACAGTGTTTTTTTCTGTCAGTCAGCACCTTTTTTTGTCATTAGTCTTCCTTTTTTGAGGCAATCCAGCTTCTGGCTGTAAAATGGAGAGACAATAGTCTAACATTGGCGGAGTTGAAGCAAAAAAAAGAGAAAATAAGACTCAATAGCAGAGCCTCCTCTAATTTCTTTCAACCATAACTGACTGTATATTTCATTCTGCCATTGCCCGAGGGGGAGATTCTTTTCTTTGTCTGCTTCTCTGCCCGCATCTCAGTCACTGTCAGGACGTCAGATTTATTGTGTGCATGAGTTTGTGAGTATTTCTGTGACACTGCCTAGGTGTATCGGTATATTATCTGCATGTACACAGAATAACAGCACATACAGTATGTGAATTGTTCCACATGTGGTATTTTCTAGAGGAAAAATGTTGATGATGCATGCATTTGGAACTGCAGCTACACTACTGATTAAACCCCGAAAGGGATTCTGTTGATATCTGAGCAGCTGTATGCATGATTACTGCAGCAGAGCACTTTGACTGCTACAATACTTTGGACGTGTGTTAGATAGCGGATCTTGAGGCCATACCATTTTACACCATCTACTCATTACAGTTGATCGCCTGCTGTGTTAGCAAGTGGAGATTAGTTAGCCTCAAACAGCAGAATCCACTTGTCTTACTCACTCTGAGGGCCGGGTATGTGCAGCCTCCTGCATTCAATACAATTACCTCATATCCAAACATGTGGGGGCTGCCTGTCTGCCTACGCACTAGAAATTCACTTTTGGTTCAGAAGGATTGTGGCGAATGGATGCAGAAGAGGGCATCAATATTTCATATTCCTATCAGCCTGAAAGGGAGCCACAGTTGGTATCTAACATATTTTGTTATGATATCTTACATAGTGGGCTGTAATAAGCAAGTTCTAAATTCAACAAAGTAATATTTGAGGCATGTCAGCTCCATTATCCAAATACTTTCTTAATTTTCCAACATGTTTAAGCTCACGCTGTGCTCCTCATGTGCTTTTTCCCCAAGCCAGGGAGCTTTCACAGCATCCCATCTTCTCCTCTCTTCATTAATGTTTCATAAATGCTGGGCTGAAATTAAAAGCTTATTTGAAGCCGTTCCAATTTCATTACCACCCACCTATCCATTCTGCACTAACTTTCCCATTCTCATTACATTGGCAGTTTAGATTGCGGGGGGAAAGAGGTTATTTTTAAATGCAAATGTGATTTGTCCCTATATACTTTGTGCCTGAGCTGTTGCAATGCGATCTATATACCATACATACCATACGAAACTGATCTCTCTGGATGCATGTCGTGAACGGATATGTTTTGGAACTCCAGTTAATTTATTTATATATGATCATGAGTCCCCCGAAGATTGGGTCAATGACATGCAGCCTATAAGAAACGTCATTAGTGGTGGAAATCCAACCTCCCCAATAACTCGTGGTTTACAGAATATTATTCAGGGTATACATAGTAAAATAAATGAATGATGTTTGCATACTGTGCAGGTCAGAGTGTAAAAGTTTAAGAAAGTAGTGATTACATAACCTGTGCTATCATCATTAGCTAGCTATTAGTTATCTTAGGGAGCTTCAGGTCTGAGAGATAATCCTCTCTTCCCAGACACAGACTGGTTATAGTAGGGACTAGGGAGGAGGTGTTGAGTTCCCTGTCTTAGACATTCACCCATTAGACATCAGGGATGAAATAGAATATGTAAGTGCCAGATTTGAAGCTTTCACGGTCATGGGCTGCCATGCGAAAGCCCATTAAGGAGAAAGACAGCAGTCATTGAAAACAACAGGAAACCGCAGAGGGCAAGAGAGATGAAAAATCAATTCGGCTTGCTTACTCAAGTTTAAATTACACTCCAAGATTAGTGTCCTTCCCCTTTTGTGCCACCCACGGGTTCCCTCTGATCCCATGACATCACAACTGGCAGCCTGGGCCTAGGAAGTCTCGTCATCCATTGCTGCTATGTCTTCCATCTACAACCTGCCATTCTCCCAATAGAAAAACAATTTAATTGGAAGTTACTGATATGGTGATAGGCGGAAAATGAAGTGTTGTTGTTTGAGAAAGGCTGACAATGGAAAGAGAGATGGTTCTAATTTCCTCTAGCTTAGTTAAAACACTGCCCAGTCACAATTCAGTATGAAAACTTCAGTTGAATCCCTGCTGAGAAAGGGGAAGAGGAGATGAGATGAGAGGCTGTGGCCATTACTAAGCTAAACCCAATGCAACTCCAACCTTTCTCCTCTGCTTCCTGTTCGCAGCATGTACAAAGGACCAGTTTCCAATGAGATAATGTGTCGTTTACAACCTTAATGAAAACTAACAAGCCACATTGTGCTTTTACCTAAGTGTTCCTTCAGTGCAAAGTTGCTCAGACCCTTGTATTGTAGTGATTAACAAAGTTCAGAGGGATTATCCAATTAGACATTGGAGCTGCTGGTATCACTGTCGAGAGTTGCAGGATGGACTTCCTCTGGCATTTCATTAAATGAACCCTGGAGCTCGCTGCTGTTAAGCCAGAGCTAAATGAGGTCATAAATCTTCAGCTCCCTACTTTATGAGCATGACGGGAAGTCTATTATAACTTTCATAAACAGCAGGCAGAAAGGGGCAAACGGGCAGGAGCAGGGATATGAGATAGATCGTGCTGCTATGCTGTGAACTCAACCTGCCATCCTCTCAGAGGAAGTGCAACGTCAAAGGATGTACAGTGTAAGAAGAGTATAGGGTGGAGATAAAGTGGTATAGAGAAAAGCATTTTGAGATACAGTAAGGGGCGTAAGGAGAGATAGTAAGGAAAAGAATGCTACCCACATAATCTGTCTCTTCTGTTTCCATCCCACAATGCCAACTTTGTTTATCCTTGTTCTGCATCTTCACTTTCTTTCCCTCTGCAGAGTCACATTCTGTGCCAGGCATTCACTTTTCTAAACGCTTGTCCCCAGCACAGTAGAAACATCTGTCCCTGCTACACAGAGGCCAAACAATCTCATCTCATTTTTCAAATTGGCTGGATATTGCTGTAATCGACCGTGTACAAATAAACATGCAAATACACCCCACCGCTCTTCAAATGAACAATCACTCAATCCTCAATGCACAGGCCAGCTGCTGGCCTTTACAACAAAACTCAATGAAGACTCCGAGTCAAGTCCCTAGTCTGTCCTGCACCCAAGGAAAACCGATTACCACAATCAGTGCAGCATGGTTGCCAGTCAATAATATGACTCATAAACTCATCATGCCCCTCTCCCTGCTGCCTTATTTTCCTCCCTGCTGCCTCGTACTCTCTCCCACTCCATCACTCTCGTGCCTGCCACCCCTCCTGCCTGGTGTCCTGCTTGCTTTCCATCTGCAGCTCACTCATTCTAATCGGGATCACACTTAGATGACAGTAGGGATGACAGATCCGTCAAGTGCTTTTTGAAGTTGGGGGGTTAAGTTTGAGCTCTGTTGGAGAAGTAGGAGAATATTACACTCACCAATGTTCAGCACATAGGAGCTACAACGTTATACTTTTTGGAGCAGGCTGCCTGTGCCATGCCAGGTGACCCGGTGCAAAACATTTGGCATCCAGTCTGCTGTTAGACGGCTACCAGATAGCTGTAGCTGATAGCTGGTGTTAAATTGAGGAGGGGTGAGGGAGAGTGTGAGGAAATACTGTATAAACTGTTAGAACACACACAGTCAGTGGTTCAATGGAGGAAAATTTGGCTTGCAGAAGAGTGTGAATTGTGAAATCATCAAATAGCTTTTGAAGGGCAAAGCACGAGTCAGACATAAGTTCAGTTGACTTGAAATTACACTGTCATAATAGAAAATGAACCATGTCTGAGGCCTGATAATGAGCCCATCTATAAAGACTGGGATCAATAAAGCTACAACGCAGCTCATGTATCAAAACAATTTAAGAATGATTATTAGATGGTCGTTCACTGAGAATCTGTCTCTCCACACCACATCACATTGACTAAGTAGTAGAGGACACCTGTCTGGGTCTGACCTCAAATAAAGTTTGGTTGAAGGCTGTACAAAGAACATAAAAGAAAAGTGTGCAAATAAAATTCTGCAGCAGTGTTTAATCTTAAATCCATGGCCAAGAATCGATTTTAACAGTCTGCTTTATTGGATTGCACAGTGGACGTGATAACGTTTACATTCCTACATAGTGACTGACTGGGTGACCCCAATCATATTGTGAGCCTGGCTGTTTGTTCACTGCCATTTGTTGTTTTCTGCTCCCTTTTGATGCTGGGAATATTTGATCTCACTCTTCTGGCTCACAGCTTTCTTATTTTAGATATCAAAGGGAGAGTCAACACACACTCACGCACACACACAAAAGAGGTGTTATGGGTATGCAACCACATTATATATGACATTGGCAAATGGTGACTCAAAATATTTGGGAGGGCAGGAGGAAAACCAGCTCACAGCACGATGTTATTTTACACTACTTATCTCTTTCTTTCTTTAAATTAAACCCAAAAAGGCATTTTTTTACATCTTGTACACGTGAACAGATACAGTACACACATTTTATTTCCTTGAAAAAATAAACCATAATGCGCCGGTAATCCTTTCCTAAGCACAGAAAGAATCAGTAAACAGGTACCTTGAGATGTTATTACTTAAAAGCAGATATGATCTATCTTAATGTATTTTCTACTCTGACTTTAACATGTAGAGTACACCAAGGTTCAATTCTCGGATCAGTTTTGTTATTATTATTATATTATTATTATTATATTATTTATCAGTGGTTAACTTGATAGCAAGTATGATGTCTCTCTGACTATGCTAAACTATGTGATGCATTCCCCCAGGTATTTGCAAATAAAAAAGTTCTTATTTTTGTTGATTTTCATCTGGCAAAACAAATGTAGCAATGCCATGGCAACTGTATCCCAAATGGCAGGTGTTACCTTGACTTGATTTCAGCTTTGAAAAACATAATGAAAGAGCACGCTGGTTACCATATTCAACAACAACAACAACAACAACTGCCAATTGTACTAATAGATTCATATACATTTCTTAGTATACCATTTAAAAATAAATAAATAAAAATAAGTGTGCGTGCACAAGGTCTACAAAAGTGACTTTTGGGCTTGACCATCTTGTGCAGGAACACACATTCTATGTTAGAGCTCTTGGGTCTCCTCTGCTCATTAAAGAACATAGTTTTGCACTCTCCAGATGTGTACAAGCATCCAGGCAGGGTTGTGCTCAGTGCCTTCTCAGAAAGGACAGAGAAACTCAGTCAGCTGTGTTCTTGAATAAGCTGGTTAGAAGACGAGCGCAGAAAGCAGACTATGGAAATAGCTCTGAGCTTGGAGAATAGTGGAAGCAGCGTGCACTGGTGCCAGAGTGGAGACTGGCAGCAGTGCACGCAATGGCCACTGGCGCACTAGCATCACAGTGTCACAAGACTGTGGCTAGATTGTTTTTGATTAGAGCTCTAAACATTGTGTGAGTCACGACTGCTTCTAAGATCATCACAGGCAAATGTCTCATTAATAGTGATAGGACTTTGAGGCGAGGCTTTACATTAAAGTTTTATTCCCTGCCATTGTTTTATTCCTGTCTCAAAGGGGAGACATTTCCCATCACAGCAGACTGGTATACTGTAATATGTTCTGGCACAATCAAACTGGCTCATCAGTTGTAATAAAACATTGATGGAATGATCTTAGATGGCAGCCTTTCTCCTTTTCTCTCGTGAATGAGTTGCCTGAAAGAAAATAGCCACTCACAACTATTTATAATAATCTGTTGTTTCCAGTCTTTTGAAATGCAAATTACAAGGCTCCCAGACATGAGTTTACCGAAGAAGAACCTTGCAACATGTTCTATTTCTCTTGACCCTAAGCAGGATAAGCAAGTTTACAAAAAACAGTGCATAGCTTAATCAGGCCATAGCCCCGGGGAAAGGTGGGTGTTCAATAGGATTATAGAGTTTAGTGCTGTAAATAATTCAAACATGCCTTACGTTCTGACATTATGATTTAACTTTGATGATTTACTGAGATTGACCTGCTCAAATATGAGCCTGATGTAGGAAAGATACAACACAATTTGGAGCAAAATGCTTTTACCTAGATGCTTGACATTTTCACAAGGGTATACTGTGAGTTTATCTCCAAGAAGACATCAACCTGACACCTCACTGCAATCATAGGGAGACATAATGCTGGGATTGATGTTTTAACAAACCATTTAAAATTATATAACTCTTTTTTTAAACGGATGGAATGTCCCCCCTGAGACACACATTCCAAAACTTCCTTTGGGTTCATATTTGGACATAAAAACACACCCACATCAATTCATTTACACATGCAGACACACACATTTACCCAGATGGTTGCAAATCTCTTGGGATGTTACATTTCATTCAATCATTTCAACAGACCAAAGTATTTGCTTAAAGGGTAAGGTTACCACAAATAACACACTCGGGATAGAGGCGAAGGCAATCAGTTACCTATGAATTAATCAATTATTAGTCTACTTGATATATTTAATGTCTGTCTTGCCTCCTATTAGCAAACTGTCACAAAAAACTTAGCGTGTAAACAAAATTATAAAACCTTAAACTAAGTAACAGTTTTCTAACGAAACACATCAGATGCCCTTGTTATACCTGTATGACCTCTCTAAATGGAGGATTTAGGGACAAACAGCGGAGGAGAAATAAGACGTTAAACTGTAACATTGTCTCAACCTCCCTGTCTCCCCCATAGCCTCTGAATCTGAACATCTTTCCCACCCTGGAGGTGAGTGACAGATGGGATCAGCCTGAACATCACTCAGAACAGCTCTCTACCTCCCGTCACCCCGCCAAAGACATATGATTTACCACAATCGTCTACACTGCGCCTCCGCCTCTCACTTATCACTCAGTCACTAGCCCACAATCCTGCATCATTATACTTAACATGACTCACACACCAACATGTATATCTTTCAGGTTTGGCTGAAACATTGCTCGCACATGCATGTCGACTTCCATCATCTTGCTCTTATTAAAACATCATAGCACTTGTGACAGTCCCAAACCCATCACTCCTCCCAGAAACCCCTCTGCTGTTTCTTTAGTTAAACATGAGGCACACTCTAACTCTCATCTTAGTATCTTTCCATTTTTTCAATATCACCCCGAGTCTTCTGCTGTCACTCTCTTTTTTCCTTACATTCACAATAAAAACATTAATGGACAAATATAGTGCACACAGATACTTGCAAAAAATGAAAGTAAGTCATACGCACACTGACAATCCTCTCCGAAGTGCCCCCTCTGGAGATGGTGGTCCCGTTGAGTCCAACCAGAGAGGGCAGAGTTTGAGACATCCAGTTGGTCACCATAGCCATGGTGCTGAGCACCGCCCCGATCTTTAGCATGGGAACGCTCATGTTTGCTCCCTGTGGGGCCCCGGCGCTAACAGCCCTGCAGCCAGCCCTACCCTGCCCTGCCCTGGACCTCGGCTCCAGTCAAACCCCTCTCTGCTCCAGACAGTCCAGGCAGGAAGCAGCCAGTCAGTGTCTGCCTCCCAGAGCTGGAGAAGCACAGTTACCAGACCCACAGCCAGAGACTGGTTAGAGGAGAGCAGCTCACATCCAACAGCATCACCCTGGAATCTTTCCCCTCAGAGTGACTGCCTCAGCCTCACCCCCTCCCTCGCCCTCACTTCCTCACTCTCCCCTTATCTCTCCCTCCCTCTCCGTTCCACTCTCTTCCTCAAGATGCAGAGCTGCGCATTGGCTGCCTCTCTGTCTCAACCCCTCCCGATCAGCCTATGCTCTGTTCTTGCCAGCCCTGTTTTGCATGCATGCATCTATTCTTTTCTGTTTCTCTGACATTTGGCTGTGCTTTCATGATTCAAATCTCAGTGTGTGTGTGCACTTCCACATTTGTGTGCTGTGTGGAGATCAGATAGAGACTGATGTGAGAGGGCTGATCTCAGCTCTGTGGCATGTGTGTGCCAAAGGCATAATCTCAGGTTGAGTAGACTGCCCTCATCAAACTAACTTCACTGATTGGAGGACTGGTTATAAAAATAAGGAAGTCGATAGATTTAAGGTCTTCCAGGGACGTGAGGGGAGACATTCATAAAAGTATTAATGGTATGAGAGATCTGATGCCTCTGCCTACGGCTGCTTCTGACAGCTCATCCGTCATTCTGCTTTATGACATATCAGCCTGTAGCCTCCACTTCTACAGTATCCTACCATCTCCACTCTGCCTGGGGCGTAACCATATCACCATCTTAACTTACATGTCTTCTCGACATTCACTGCCTGAAACTCTAAAACTACAGTATAAGTGCAAGAGTTCAAATTTGGATAATGATTGAATTGACATAATGACGGATAACGTTAAAGCTTACAAAACAACTTGTATCCAAAACTGATAATACATTTGTTTTCTTACCTGGCTGCTACCACATGCTTTCCTTCAATAATGGGGGATTACAAGTTATTTTCAAGTGGTAGACAATTGTTGTATTGCTGTAATCCAAATGGCTTAAGCTCTCAGCACAATCACAGCAGGTAAACCAGTGTCAGATAGCATAGCAATTGCTTTACTGCCTATTGGATGTTGTATCACCTAAGGGGCTTTGCCTCTATCTTGATTGGAGATCATTTCAGGACAGACCTCAGACGTGTGTAGATCAACCCTTTGGATGTAGGGTATGTATTGGATCTGGAGAGTGTCTCAAATTACTACTTGAAGCTTGAAGCATCTCCTTACCGCATTTTCCTGCAATATTCTGGGCTACTGGCGGTCTCATATTATGCCCTAAACAACCATGAATAATGATGACAGAGTGGCCCACTCAGACAAAACGTCCAGGTCATCTTCCTTTCTGTTGGCTTCCTGGGCTGCTGACTTATTCAGTTTGTCAGCAATGGATGGGCTCCCTTCACCGAGCAGTCACATCGGGTGAGTGATATGGCTTCCGCTGTGTCGGCCATACTGTGAAGTGATATGAGAAGAGACAGCTTTCTCAGCCCCATCCAAAAATAATTAATCCCTCCTCAGTTCACCTGCTGGCTCCCACATGTGTCTGCGCCTCTATTTTTGTATAGCAAGACTGACCCTGTGTGGCTACCGGTGGGATTGCAGCCAACATGCGGCCTTACACAGTCAGAGGGAGAGGGGAGTGGGGGGGGGGGGCATCATCGCCCATCATCGCTGTTGTGCAATATTGAAACTGGTAGACAGGTAGTTGTCACTTTATGTGAACGTGTCAAGGATATGTGAGGCAGCGCGTGGCATTTCGGTTTAGAGTCACTCTGTTCCATTTCTCACAGAGATTTTAGAGAAAGGTACAATGCATTAAAGTGTCACAAACACACTGCTGCCTTCAGGGGCATGCGGGAAATAGACTGAAGCCAAGTACATTTCACATATCATCTGTTTAGTTTGTATCTAAATAGTTTGTCTATGTCTACAGGCAAATAACTATAACTAATCCAAACAATGTGCTAATAGCATTTATAATAAACTATATTTACGTATTTAAGGGACTGTGCTTGCAACTATTGTGAGAGATGAAGAAAGCTATGTTTGTAATCTACCGTACTTAATATTTACTTCAATGTACCGTATAAAGAGAATGCAGTAATGGTGACATTCACTGGGTGGCAGCAAAGACTTAAACATCGATTGGCGTCCTTTACCCTTGTTTCTTTATTAAATAACCAAGCTCCTGCTTCTGTCCTGGTACAAAGTAAGAGGGGTGACTGAAAAGAAAAGCATTATGATGGTGCTTATTGGTGCATCATTTTAAATTACGTGAAAATCTTTCACCCCATGTACGACTATGGCCATTGTGCAAGAAGTAGGATATTTCAAAGCAGGTAGAAGTACATGGTCACATCCTAAATGTTCCTCCATTGGCCCCAATTATGACGACCATATACAGTATGTTCTGAGTAATGCCCACACATTGCCCTAAACTAGTAAGGACCCAATTTGACATAATGAATTCCCTTGCCCATGCCTAATGTTCAAAATTATAATGATCAATATCAAAGGTAGTTGTTTTGTTTCCTCAAATTAGACATGTGCCGTCGACTGTTCTTTTATTACTAGTTGGTGACTCAGAGGTTTCATCTCTAGGGAAAATGTGTCCCCCAGACCTTTTTATTCTCTCTTTTCATCAGCTTGCATTCTGATTTTATAATAGCAGTCTAGACACTATTATTTAAATTCTGAGGACAATGCTTTTCCCTTTTTAATTTGCCTTTCTTTAATTTGTGCCAAAAACATACTGTATGTGAATGCTGCGCCTGCTAAATGTAAATTAACTGAAACCATCGAGGCTGCCATCAGACTCCTGCAAATCATATCTTCTATCACAGGTTTTTCATATCCTTTTCTTCTATCTCAGGGTCTTTTTATTCAAAGCCATTGTTAATAACTTAATCACATTACTTGTGTGAGGTTGAGCGCACCTGAACTCTTTCAAACTTTAAATTCTTGTCACAGAGTGCGGGTCAGATGCCATCTTTTGTAAAGTGATGGCCCAAATAAAGGAAGGGAATAATGAGTGTCATGAGGACAATCTGCCATACCACAAAGAAATCCATGCTCTGCCAATCAACTATCTAATCACGAAGTCTGTTGGCAGAACAAGCTTTCATTACATATTAACTAGAGAGGAAGTCGGCCTTTTAACCTGTAATAATTTAATTCTTTTTGATTAATTTTCACTGCCATTCCTCACAATTTCCACCATAATAATTGTCCAGACTCATTTTCGCTGCTTATTATCTTCAATTCTCTGCTCTCCTTTGTTCTCCTTCTCATGAATTTTATTTAGCCTTTAACTTCTCTCACTCTCTGCCTCTCTTTGTTGTTTCTCTTGGCCCTTCCAGCATTAATAAAAATGGCATCGCATCATGTGTTTCTCCTTTACCCTGCATGTGTCTTCGCTCCTACTATTTCTGTCTGGAGCTCATGCACATTCAGTGGTGTTCATAGCTGTCCTGTTGCATGCGTGGACTCAGATAGAAACAAACCCTGTGGAACATCTGCATGCGCACATGTTGTGCAACATTTTGGTGCCTCCACAGAGACATGCAAACATGGCTTTGTGCTTAATAATAAACATCAAAAAAAAAATCACTCTGCTCTTAGCCTGAGGGCTTGCTCTATAAAGGGCATTTTTAATCAGTTCAAACTGTGAAAATGGCCACCAACTGCACAAATGGCAGCATTTGTGCACACCCATGGATGGCAGTAGAGTGCTATAAAGCCTGAGGTCATAGGGAAAAACTCTGGGTGAGATAACAACAAAACTGTGGAGCAGAAAGCACCAAACACTACAAAAACACAGCGGAAACACAGGAAAAAGTACACCTCAGCTAATTACACAACCTCCTTAACATTGATGCAGAGCCGTTTTGACTGAGGCCACACACCAACCCCCGCCTGAGCTCTGAGAGATGCTGGAGTCATCCTGCTCTAAGAATACTGGCTACTTTTCTGAGTCATAATTCATTAATTAGATGATGGACATGGAGGCCCACTGCCTTCCTAATATATTAAGATCAAAATCAGCTCAAACAAAGTGTGACCTCATTACCATGGAAACTATTTAAATGGCATAAATAGGCTGTACCCCAGGGTCTAGGCAGGCGGACGCAGTGGTGTGCAGTGTTTAATCTATTAACAGCTCCTGTGGGCCTTTGATTAAGGAAACTCATCTGGGCTTTTACATTTTATAGTAGCGACTGAGACCACAGGAGGATTATAGAGCACACATGCATCGACCCCTGCATGCATAAAGTGCAGGGAACACATCAAATCGAGTAGAATATGTTCAATAATTCAAGCAGAGAGAGTTCACCACAAATAAAGTAGGGACTCTGTCCCACTCTGACCACAGAGAAAGGTGACATAATATGATTAATGGCATCATAAATATGGCTTGCATGAAGACCTTACATGGGAGTCGATAACCTTTCATGTTCAACTTGCTTCAGCACTGTTTGACAAGATCAGGCACAATAATCTCGTAAAGACAATAAGTGTGTCCGTTACTGCGTGTATGTGCTTACGTGTGCATGCATAGATTTGTTTGTATGCGTCAATGCCTCTCTTTGTTTGTGTCCACTTGCATGAGCCACGATTTCTCTCCACTGAGCTGTGAAATGTTGACAATACCCTCTAATGGTGGTTGCCTCAGTGTTGTCGAGAGACCTGGTAGAGCTGTAACATGCACGCAGTATAAAGTAAATCGGTCACTCCTGTAGGAAAGTAACAAAACAGAGGCCCAGCCCGATGGCGTTTAACTAGAATAATGTTAGCAGGAGAGATTCTGTCCTTCCAGTTGGAACACACGAGAAAGAAAATCAATATTGTAAGTGTGTTTGCCTGGCCGTATCGACTGTAACACACCTTCAATATCCTGTGGCCAGTCTATCCATTGTCTTTACAGTAGAGCCTATCTAATGAACCCACAGTGAAGAGAAAGGAGATGCATTCATCATATATTACAAGGCAAGACTGCAGATCTGAGATTGACTCATAGCAGGCCTCTTCACCTACAGCATGCTGTTCTCGGTTTGTTTCTGAAAACAGTCTCCAAGTACCAGTAAAGTTAAATAATTTGTACAGAACTATATATGTTTGACGGAGTATAGCTGTTCTTTTGATTTGTTTTTTGTTTTTTTTTAAGCAAATATTTTAACCCAGAACAACATGTCTCTTTTTACTTGAAATCTAACAGCCACTCAAACAGCCTTTCAACCCATTGTGTGCCCAAAGACAACATTTATAATCACTAATTCAATGATGAGAATTAAGATTTGTGTTAAGGCAAGCCCAGAGAACACTTCCAAAGGATATTTGAAATGTTCATTTGTGGGCAAAAATGATTTATGACCCACCAGAGGAACAACTACAATTGAACAGGCTGAATTGCAAAAAATATACCGTTATTATATACTGTGTTCTTGTTTTATTTGATCAAGCCAACATTGAACTGGAGAAACCTAGTTTAGTGTTCTTATCTGGGAAGCTTCATGAATATATTGCTGGAACATGCATTTCAATTTTATTCATAGACGGATTGATTGCTCCTGATTGCTCCCTTGATTACTATCTCCACAGTCCATCGGGACTTATATGCATTATTATTTGTATGGTATTTGGTATGTCTGAACAGTAAATGGTTCAATGTCAGATGGCTCAATCAGGGAGTCACATTCTGCTTGATGCTTGCCCAAAGAAAAGGCCTGATCAAACAACAACTACATGTAGCAATCAGCTGTCACGCATTCTGCAGCGCAGCATGGCTGTATCCACTGTTCTGTTCCTTCTCATGCCAACAGGACCAGCTGAATAAGACTCAGAGCAGCATTTCCTGTGGCAAATGTTGCCAAGTTGAATAGCACACACACAAAGACACACTCGCCCATATGCACATGTATACAGATATGCATTCACACACGCAATTACTATGATCATTTTCTGGCTACATGACCTGATTAAAACGCTCCTCCAAACCAATCCTGTTTTGAATCCAACAGCTACTCCATTCTGACCTTTTTATCCCACCCGCTAATCAAACATTCTCACTGCTGCGCATAGGGAAAGATATTTCTATAAATGGAGTAATTACCAACAACAATTTGAGAAGCTAAAGCCTTGCATAAAGGTAGCTATAGGGACTCTCGTGAATATATAATCAGACGCAGGGCAACAAACATTGTGCCATGTCAATTAAAGACACATTCTCAGCAAAATACCTTTCCTTTCATGCCATCGGAGTGGAATAGGCTTTCAGTAGAGTCAAACCAGTCCTGCATGTCATATGGGTATAATATTTGGGAAATGGTCATTTGACCAAAATGAGATTCTGATTTAGAAATGTAAAAAAGACATATGTACAGCATATGTGTTTGTTTGTGTGAAACCTGTTGAGATAGTCACCTGTGACCTGTATTGCTTACTTTTAGTCTTCTACTGGAAAAAGGACCACAAAGAGGAATGTGTTTTTTTTACTGTATTGTCCTATCCTCTGCATTTGTTTCAATGACTCTGCATTTGTCAGAGTGTATGATATGTTTTATTTATGTTTTTGCCATGTCAAATAAATCAAACCAAATCAAGCTTAATCTCAAGAAAGCCTGTTCCAGTAGATGAGACTGACCCCCATGGCCACTGAACTTTTGGTGCAGTCACAATAACCCCCAAGGATAATTGAGTTTCTTTCTTCCAGATCTGACCAATTTTCTTCAGATAGCTATTACTGCAAATATTTACAAATCTGTATAGGACCTCTATATAGATGTATTACTGTTATTGCAGGGAGCTGCCGAAGTCTAATGTCATTCCTTTGTCTCATTACTGCAATGGCAAAGTGGTTTGTTGCATCAATGACATATTTATCTATACGCACATAAGAGCTGAGATCTGATCTTAGATGTTGTGCAACCATCCCCTTGTTAGATGAGTAAGAGATGAACAGGGGACAAAGGGTCTGTCTGTGTTTTGTCATTTGGTCTGTGTCTGAGTCATTGTTTACAAATGTCACCCAGTCACATAGTAAAGGTATCGCCATGATTGGCTAACCACTGTGGTAGGTTACACACAAGGAAAATAAGCAAAAGAAAAACACAGGAGATAAAAAAAAGGGTAATAGACAAGACTGTGATGTTAAGGAGAGGCAGAAAAGAGAGGGAGCGGCCGTTGAAGAAACCGATAAAGAGAGAAAAGGATGGGTGATGCATTTTAAACTCCCTTAGGTGATGAATTTACATCTTGTCTGTTTTCTGCCACGTCTGCAACAGTGAAACTAACAGGACCAGAGAGGAGTGGTGCGATCCTGCCAATTACAGTCAGCTTGACTGAGGTTTTGCAGCAGCCAATTCTGAAATAAAATGTTAGAGTAGTGCTCTTCGCTGTAGATTGTCAGGATCAAACAATGACCAGAACCCATCAGCTACAGCTGTATATTAGTAATGAAGAGACAGCCCTGCAGTCTTGTGTCCAGCTCCTTTGTCAGAGCCCACACTAGAGCCTCATTTGTGTCCTTTGTCTTCAGGTCATTAATGCTCAAAGAAGCTGTAACATTTAATGAAGGGCATATTATTAGTCCAACACAGGCACAGTGTGCAGTGGAGAGAAATCCAAAAACAGCCCCTAACTGAATATTACATTTAAAGCCATAAGGGCTTATGGGCAAAACTGGATAGGAGAAACCTCTAGATAAACAAATTAGCTTGTCACTGTGTGCTTTTATGGAGTTTTGCCTTGCCGGTGGAAAGAATAGAGATACTTATTAGTATGAATAAACTGTCTTGTGTTCCTTGTGCCTCCCCCCAACAACGGGACTACGATTCCAGCCATGTAATCTGCACACATCTTGCAAGTGTTGTTGAAATCCACTGATCCGCTCAGTGATTAAACAAACAGACAGGAAAATATCAACAAACTTGAGAAAACGAGTGTACAGAGCCGAAAAGGACCATATGTTGAAAATTATAAAAGGGTAATATTCTGTGGAGTTAGCCAGTGGAGTGTGAGATGAGATGTATTCTGAGTGGGAAGATATTGGTGGGAGGCCCTAATGGTCATAGAGGCTGGTGCTTCACCACAGGCGTTACATTGGATCATCAGGCTGGATCATTCAGTAACAGATGCAGCGTTCAGATGGTACAAAGCAATAAACTGTATGTTGAATGTGGTGACACGTCCTGCATAACCAACTCAATTGAGTCTCATCCTGAAATGTGAATTACATTGTGGGGAGTGTGTGCTTGAGAATGTGTGAGTGTATGATTGTTATAAAGATACAAACGGATGCTGGATAGATTTCCACAAACGGTGTGTGCAGGATTCCAGTTGATGCAGGATGTTGTGCAGCATGCTCTTTATTCTGAGCACGACACAGATCTATGGAGTCTAATGATGATATTTGTGAGTGCAGCCTGAGAGATATGATATCAGAAAAGGCCATCCCTGGCATTAATATTCCATGCAGCACAAGGAGGGAAAGAGAGAGATGATTTTTCCCTTAAGGAGACACATCCTCTTCTAATCATTAACATAAATATTTTCATTTGGTGTCTTTAAGACATGGCAGTCAGCAACTTCTCTGCTAATTCCTTTTGGGACATATCATTATTGATTATTGCCTGGTTGCCTGTGGTAAAACCTCTAATAATTTGAGATTAGAATGATAGAAATACCTCTGAATAATGAGCTGGATACGGTAACTCATTTCTGCAACCCACAGATTTAATCCCTAATTTAAAGGGGACCTATCATGCAAAATGCACTTTTGTACGTCTTTTCGGTGTGTCAGGGAACTCACCAAGTAACAGAACACACAACCCTCTCTCTTTTCCTCCGTACCCAAATCTCTAAAAACGGGGCTGCAACGGATCTGATACAGACTGATCCAGATTTGAAATTGTTCTGAGGTCAAAAACTGGGTGCTCCGCCTATATGGGCAACTCTCCACCTATCAGGGGAATGAGATGTTGCGTGGCATGGTAACAGCATGGTAACATGACGCTCGTCCCTCCTCCCCCTCCTTTGCAGGGGGGCGTGGTCAGCTGCAGCTCATTTGCCACAGAATCAGCCCTTGTGAAAACAGGGCTGGAATAGAGCAAATAGAGCGAAATGAGGCATGGCTAAAATGCATTATCTGTTTGGTATTTTGAAAAAAAAACTTCAAAGACATGTTTTATATACTGTAGGTATGGCCCTACAATATATTATTCAAATATAGCATGATAGGTCCACTTTCAAGTGTATTGACAGCAATACAAGGGTTCCCTCTAACTTGAAAATGCAAACATATTGAGGACTCCATTGCATTCAAATATAATCTGACAATTTGTATTTCCTTGTTGATCTCAATTTAGTTGAACTTTCCAGAATCATCATTATACCCTGACTTAATCCACAATTTAAACAATCCCACTGTTCACATCAAACAGTCTTTCCATGATCTGCAGCTGCCATTAGACCTCTGTTGGATAAGACCAGGAGAGTTTAAGCATGGCAGCTGCAGATATTGATAAAGAACATACAGTAAGTCAAAAAATGTATTCCTCTCAAGATCCCTGCTTGCTGTTACTTACACTGAGAGGACTAATAGAAGAGAGCCTGAGAGGGCCACTATCCTGAGGCACTAAGGCTCAAAGAGAGAAACCTCTTCTGAATACCTATTCATCACATCACCATTAGTGTGGCTGAAGCACTCAGCTCTGCTGCTCGAAAAAGTAACGAGGATTACTGCATTAGATCCCTTATAGTGTGACATGATAGGACATAGCTGTTGCCTGAGCTCAGCCATGCAACCTGCTTTCTTTCCTCACCTTGTGACGCAGTAGGATGCAAAAACGTACTTCTTACCACACATCTGCTTGAACACAAACTAAACAGTAGATAAACAAGTGCAGACTCTAATCATCATGAGAGCAGGTTTTTATCAGAGCATGACGTTGCTCCCCCGCCTCCCCACAGAAATGCCACTCTACATTATTTTTGTCTCCCGTCTTGTCTGTCGACACTTCATCTTTTCTTCTCCTTCCAGCTGCTTCCTGTGTCTCTCTTGCCCGAGCGACAGGATGCACATGCCATTGTTTTGTCACGGTCACTGCCGTATTGATTAAGCGATGTGGAGATAATTAAAGGCGATCTGCAAGGAGTGTCAGTGCCAGTGAGCGGAAAAAAATCATAGTGACGGAGCGATAGGCCTCTAATTATTATTCTCCTTTTGGTTAGGATGGGAGAGATAATAACCCTGCAGGCACATTCGGCAGGCACAGTCGGAAGGCACTCTGTCTATTTTCCCCCTCTATCCCCGCCTGCAATCTCCAATTTTCATTTCCAGCAACTCCACTCTTTCTTTTCCGCTCTCTATCTCTCTCTCTTACTCTTTCTTTCTCTATCTCTCTCTCTTTCGTTCCTGCCATCTCACTTTACAACCATGCTACCCTGCTCAGCTACTCCAGTGGGCACTTATTGAAACCCAGTCCACATCCTCTCACTTTTTACTAACCCTGATCACCACAGCATCTGCAGTTAAGTGTGTGTGTGTGTGTGTGTGTGTGTGTGTGTGTGTGTGTGTGTGTGTGTGTGTGTGTGTGTGTGTGTGTGTGTGTGTGTGTGTGTGTGTGTGTGTGTGTGATACTAAATGATATGTACCTTATATACTGATGTTTAATTATTAGTTAATGCACATTATTGCTTTTATATACAGCACCATTTTTTTCTTAGCTTTAATTAATGCTGCACATTAACATAATTTGAATGCACATACAGTATGCAAACCCGTTGCCAAAAGTATTACTGAGGGACTGGAGCTTTTATTTAGAGTCAAGCAGAAAATACATTTTGTTCTTTGTAATGTCTTTGTTCGTCCGAGGCTGTCGGTTATTGAGAACATTTTTTTTTTTAAATGTTGCAGACTGAGAACCCTGGGCAAACTCAAGGCCATTGTTTAAAAATAATGTTTTGTTTATATACTCTGTAAATAATCAAAAGAGCATGATGAGCAGTGGATTCATTGCCCTGCTGGAAAACCAAGGGCTCACGAGAAAAGTTCCTTCCCATTAGTATGCTCATCTCAATGCGGTCCTTCTGATCTATGATGGATGAGTGGAAAAATTAGCATGTTACATAATTTCTCCCCAATTTTGTGTAATCCATCAAATCTACATCAAATATATTTCGGTTGATGTCATCAGTTCTACACATATCCATGATATTATTTAATATAATACATACTGAGTTCTCTAGTTGTGACTTCTACTTCCAGATGTGGTGTTCACATCCAGTGTTACACATTCAAGTGTCTGTGTGTGTTCTGAAGACTCGGACAAATCCCGAGAGGGGGGGGGGGTTCAGAATCAGGCGGCATAATAATGTAAGCTGGTGTTCCTTCCGCTGGAGCATCTTGTTATCTGCTCTCTCCTACATGTAGTGTCTTTATCAAAGGACCTCTCTACCTATGGCACCGTGGGGCTGCAGAGAGCTCTGCCAGCCTGCTTGATATGCAGCAGTGTCTGGTGGCTGCTGGGCTCCCACGCCTCCCTGACTGGAGCCTTTAAGCCTTGGCGCAGTCAGAGAGAGCCTCTCTCATCAATGGCCCTACTGAGTGGCTGTGACAGTGCCACGTGGAAAACACATCGATTAAATGGTTCCTCTTTCCACCCGCTTCTGCTGCGGCGTAGAGCTCTCATCCTTCATTCCCCAAAATGAAACCCCTGCAATTGAGTTAGCTTTCAGCATGGGAGGCAATGCTGTCACACTCACACATGGCAATGCAGAGTGGATCATGTGAAATAGGAGGAGAGGGAGACAAAGTGGATAAAAATAGATAAAAGAGATAGAGGTAGTTATAGAAAAGAGGCGTAATACAGTCTGAGTAGTTCAACTAAAAGATTTACTCTTACCTCACCTCTGAGTCCATGTCAGGTGATTCTACAGCTCCCCCAAACATGAACGTGTTGATTAACTTGGGCTATTGAAAAGAGAACTATGCCGACTATAATAAACCAAACCTTTTTTTTTATATAAAACAAGATTTCCCAGGAGTGTGGTAGGTTGTCCGGGCATGTGATCGAGCAGGTGGAGGCAGAATCTATATTGGGTGTTTGATAATGCATAACACTGTCTGATATGGGATGTGTGTTTTCCGATGAAAGCAAAGACATGTGAAGAGCACCGTTCATAGCAACTTGCCCAATCTGCTCAGTCTTATGAAAGCTTTTGTATCAGAGCGAAAGAGGAGCTCTAGGCGCAACAGCCATATTTATATTCCAATCTTCTACACAGAAACCCACATTGCCAGGCTCATAAAAGATTCATCGAGCAGGAGAAAGCAAGGTCGTACAGAAAAGTGGTCAGAAGGTGTCTACTGCAATGCAAAAAAAGAGCAGATGGACGCAAAAAATAATCATTGGGTGAGTCCCACGGTGACGATTACTTAGGTAACGTGTGTTGTTGCCCTTATTACTGGTGGCTGTGTGTCCGGCATTGACCAGATGATGAACCGTGTCTGTGCTCTAATTGGCATCTGTCACTCATACTACAGTATAACCTGCGATAGGCAAAACTGGCACAGCCGTATTTATGATGGTGTCGATTCAATGCGTCGCTTTGCTCTTCGTCGGCTGTGGATCCCATTCCTGACATGTTTGTGAACTAGAGAGCAAAGGGGAGAGAGAAAAGGAGATGGTAACAATGTGTGTGAAAGAGAGCTGTGCGTGTGCATGTGCATGCGCACGTGCATGCGTGTGCTTGTTCTGGGTGTTGTCAGAGAAATGTCACTCTTGCTTAGAGTCACAGACATAAACCTCTGGGAGTCCTGCACCCTCGAGCACACTCACACAGAAGGAAAGAGAGAAAGTGGGGTAGAGATTGCGATATAGGGATGATATTCATCCCACCAGTCAAGCTGATCCTTCCATACTCTGTTGACAGCAACCATACAAATAACCTCCTATACATTTTATGGGGAAACTGAATATTTTGAGAAAATAGTTGTGCATCAGTCAATGATTGTGAAATTGACTGGAAGAGAGAATTCGGGTCTGAAGGGCACATGTCCTCTACTTTTTCTTTCCTCCTGCATGTATAAAAGTAATCAGTCCCTGAGTGTACAGCTGGATGCTGGTAAGCTGCCAGGTTAACCCTGTCTTTATAAAGGAGAACTGTATCCAGTTCCCAAAAGACCTTTAAGACCTTTTTAATGACGATTACGAACAGACCAGAGTCAGCCAGCTCAGTCCATGGGATGGCTTATGGTCATTTTAGTAAAGCAGCCGCTGGGTTTTCAACAAGACAGAAAGCATCAACAGAGGTCAATTAGATCCCACAGAACCCCAGAGCATATGTAGTGGTCAGTCTGTAGCTCTGAATGAGTAGTTGGTCATTTAAAACATGGACTAAATACCAAGGGTACCAGACTTTTATCTCTGACTTTGACAATATGAGTTTGAAGCATGTGTCCCCCGGTTCTAAAGTACTTGCAATATTCATCTCCTTTCATGGTTTCAAAAATAAAGGCGGAGAGTAATCATATAGGATCATGTGCTGTACGATTACAAATCCAAAGCGTGCAAGCCATTTAGTTTCCCTTTGTCAAGTTTTTTGTTGTGATTTTGTTAGTAAAGAATTGTAGGGTTGAGTAATAATGAGAAAATCATATATCAAATTAGAATTGCATAAAGACTTCTAGCAATGTTGTATGGTTGGCTATTGGTTCTTGGACAAAATGTTTACCCAATGAGATTTTTTATAAAAAAATTAGAAGTAAGTGAGTGAGACCAAGAATAGGACAGCTACAGCAGTCTGGAAAGTTCAGAAAATTACATCAATTGAATATGATGCATCTTTTAAAGCCGGGAAAACACAACACTTATTACAATATACGAAATCCTGGGCAATAACCTAATCTGAAATCATGATATTGTTTTAATATCACTACATTTCTCTGATGTAGTATGAATATAAGATCACAGTTTGTTTCAGATCAGATCGGCCAATGACCGGTCAATCGTTCAATTTTCAAGCAGAATTTACATTTCATATGTACCCATGATATGGGGAGGTGGATTCCAGCTGGAAAGGTAACGCCATACTGACACACCCTCTGTAGCTCAGGGGCCCGACCATGGCGGGGACACACTGTCAGTCTGAGAGTCAGGCCACTGACCTCACATGCTTCCCTACCCTGCCTCCCATCTGTTAACCAATTAGACTGCTGACCGCTTCCTGCCTTTCGTGCCTCATCTAAGGCACCGCAGTAGCAAAATCAGTCACCCATTTCACCCACGGCCGCATTTGCAAAAAAGCTCACGCGCTAATATCACCCCTGTGTGAGTCATGAGCAGACCACATTTATAAAACTGACCCAGAAACAGGTACATCATCATTAAAAAGCTAAGCACTTAAACAGGCACACACACCTCATTGTCCATTAAAAAACACACATCCTAACCACCTCTTCTTTTGTCAACACACCTGCTGTACCGGAAATGTTACAGTATTTATTTGCTCTAAATCCTCACCACCAACACAACATGTTAACATACGTATCCTAACTTTAAGCTAGCTATTTAGTAAAGAAGGTGTTACCTCAGTAATAATTGTGTAACCCTTTTAAGGACCAAATTATCAGAGGGCAGAAAAGTCCTAACAATTATACAGTGCACACACACACACACACACACACACACACACACACACACACACACACACACACACACACAGGCGCCTCTGATGATAAAACACGAAAGCACATCAAACATTAAGATGTGGGAGTGAACAGCGGACAGAACAAAGGCTCAATAGCTCTCTGTGCTCCAGCCTTTCTTAAGCAGCATCTCTTTATGACACAGATCTCTTTACAGTGGTAAGACTCGCACAATGTGGTATCATTATCGTGCATTGATTCCAGCTCTGCCCTAATCAGTCATGACACAAGCACATACTGTTCAATCTCTTCAAGCAGCACTGAATCAAACATAATGCAACCTCATTATCTGTGGCTGATTATGAAGCACCTTTTTATATTTACAGCGAGTGCATGAAGGTGGATGCAGGCATAGTGGCTCATCAAACCCAACCTGCTCACTTACTCACCCACATTGTGCTCGACATTATTCTTAGTGACTGACAGGCAGCAAAAATGTGTCTGTTATACTTTTTTTACAGAGCAAACTACACTAAACTTACATATTGATATTAATTTGGGACTCATTTTATAGCCACACTACTTGAATGTTAACATTATTACATGATAAATTAAGCCTAATCTGCATGCAAAACACGTAATTTCCTTGTTTTAGTTTTAAAGTTTGATTTGTGCGTTGCAGCTTGACCTTCCAAGGGCTTATTCGTGGTCATGCAGTGTTAGTCATTTAGCAAACGTGGGTTCTGTCACAGCATAGCAAGGTGTTTTTTATAGTTGAGTGTGTCTCCTTGCCGCTCACTGGCAGATTTACACCCCGCTCTTGCTGATTTTCATTTGTTTAATTCTCTTGGTGGAGGTTAGGCTGCTGCTTGGCAGAACACATTCTGTCCAGCCTGCTACCTAGTGTCCTTCCTCCTGGGAAACATACACTCACATCTTTGTCATCCAGATTAATTCCTTCATATTTATCAAAGCTTTTAACAGGTAGCTGGAAAAAATCTGTTTAAAAGCTGTCTTGTTGGATATTATCCATCCAGCTGTTTGTCCTGCCTAGCTCTGACTGAGCTGAGGTCTGAAGTTTTGTTGTCCTCACATGCAGAGACACAGTAAATATTAACCTTTCAATTTTCCTATTTCTTCGCGGAATGAGACCTAATATATGTGAAGTTTGTCAATAATACTGGTACACAGTCTTCTCAAAATAGCAACATATAGCGGCCCCATCATTTGCGTCAATAAAACCATTTCAATCCAGTGACACTTACTGTATATCACAGCAATAAGTACTGTATCATTAATTAAACGTAAATAAACGTAATGTGTGTGTGCCTAATGATGGTTTAGTGTGTTAGTTGTGATTTAGAAGAGCCCTCTCCTTTGCAGTACTTGCTTTTTAGCTTTAATTTGGCTGGGTGATTTTCTGGTCTAATCATCACACCTATCTGGAATGAGTAAACACAGTTTAATAAGTCCCTAAATAGTGGCCTGTTCAAACTGATTGTTTATCGTGATCCCTGGTGAGAGAAAGGATCAAGTATATTACTGAAACATGTTTCCAATTGCTCAGTGTTCTGACTCACTCTTTGAGAATGACAAGCAAGTTTTCTCCCCCATTGCATTTGATGTTTGTACAGCCACACTAAAGCAAGTGTTTATTTCAATCACTCTCAACCATGTTGGGAGTCTTCAAGACCAGACATCCTAAACCAATAACTGTATTCCTCTGGCACCCCCTTAAGCATTTGCTTTGCCTCCAAACCTGATTGTAAATCTTTCAAAAAACATTAAGCAATCTTACCGTAAACAGAAACTGGGCAGCTACAGAAAACAAACTCAAGAAATCTTGGGTCCCCGTGGAAAGTATGACTTCACATATCATTCAGGCTCCAGCAAGCTTTTCAAATCACTTTGTCAGTTGTACAGGAATATTAGTGCAACACACAGCTTTTTGATTTGGAAGCATTCTTTTGACTACAACACAATGTGATTTGTTTCATTCAAAGCCTTTGTTTTCAACAAAGCAGTTATATTTATTCTTGAGGTTTAAGGGCAGCTGTCACCAACCAAATTCAGTTGCTTTGTTTGTGATAAAACTAATGTTTCACACTGAATTGTATTGTTAAATTCCTTTGTTTGTTGAAAACATGAACAAAATATCCAGTCATCTCATTGTTCACGTTAGTCATCGGCCATGAAATCCCATTTATATACACTAAATGGAGCAAGATAAATTAGGCTGTGCATCCATATTTGCTGTTCAATTTAAAATTTGAAGCTTTCAATAATAAGCTATTAAATCAGACTAAAGAAAATCTGAGTTTCACAGAAATGTATGTTATAATTTCAAAGAAGAGTCAACATTTGTTTTTTCATTCAATATTTGGAATGTATTTTTCTAAATAATATTAACTTTACATGGTTTACACCTTGCAGAAAGATTTTGAGCACACAATTCTCAGATTTTCTGGTACTTAAAAAGAAGATATTTCACGTTTATTAAGATCATCCAGTAAAGTTAGACATCCTAAATAGATTTTTTTTTAAAGTGTTATTATAGCCGGTTACAGTATACTAGTGTGTGTATAGTAAATCCATTAATTCCAAAATCATGAACACACATACACGCATATCAGTGTGTCCTGTCATACATGGCTTGATGTACAAGACATCTGTGGCAAGGTCAAGCAGGTGCCCATCTGTACACTGAGGGCCCCCAGGGCTTTATGGGTACTTAACAAACGTGTGCAGTGAACAAACAAGTGCATCTGTCTCATTAAAGCTCTCTTAATATTTCATACAGGCTTGTGCTGAGACTGTGACAGAAAATATGTGAATATCTCGACTCTGGTGGAAAGTAATGTTGGTGTCATTGCAGTGGATATGCACCAAGTCATCAATTCTTTATGTTTGACTTGCAATCTTCCGCATCATATTTTCTTTCAGACCTTTAAATATTCAATGCAAACACTTGCAACAAATTGTCCCCGAAGGCCAATTACAGTGTGAACCCATTGAAGATGGGGTTGAGTGATGATAGCAAGTCTTCAGCTACATTGTCTGTGTCACTGTGAAGCTGACAATTGAGCGGTCCAGACCGAGCAAGGAGGCAGAGGCAGAATGTCCAAAATACAACCCGGTGTGGGCATTTATTCAAATCATAAAGCACATGTCGCCTCTGTTACAGTCACTTTAGCAAGTATTTGCCAGTGACATGTATTCCTCTTCATTTATTGAAAAACATCTAAAGTGCTGTTTGGATAAGTGTAGAACACGTTTTGTAATTTACACTTTGTTTGCTTAGTTAATACATTTGAGTTTTGGACTTTCAGGGAAAGTTAAATCAGTTATCATCATGCATGCACAAACGTATAGAGGTTAAAATGCACATCAACACATTTGAATTGTTTCATTTTGTCTTTATCGTGAGGCTAGGGATGTGTTCAATCGGATTGTTGAATTAGAGACCTGGGAACTGCTGTGCCTTGTTTCATATCATCAGAATAAAATCCATTGTTTTCATGTAATACAATCTGTGATGTACATGTTATACTTTGAACCTGGCACACAGGTGTACAGCACATCCTGTAGACTTCAAACATACTGTAGCTTTTGTTAAAGGTCAACTGCAGTTCCAGCTTGCCCTGTAGACATGCCATATAAAACCCTAATGTATGCTGCATGCAACATATGGGCTTTACATGTTACAGCATATTTCCTCAGTCTGAAATGTAGAACCTTTGAATGTATCTGCTGTATGGAGCTAAAGGTGCGAACCTGTGCCATCCAACAGATCGGCGCCTTTTGTGCAATCCTAAATAACAGGCACATTGTACCTATAAGCAGACCTTGTACTGTGTAGGCTGGCATGCTGCTTGTATGACCAGATGAACCCCTGCAAGTTCAAATTCTCTGCCTTGACTGAAAGCCTTTCTGGGTCAAATAATTTTCCGTCCTTCACTTCAATTTACAACGGTCACATCAAAGCTCGTCATTTTTAGCAAAGGGACGCAGCTTTCTCGAGTGTCATGCACAACACAGCACGCCACACAATCACTCAGACACCCGTCACACATCTCCAGGATCTAAAACCGTTTGTTGGCTGCTATGGAACACTACTAATTACGCATGGCTTGTAGATCCTGTATACAAACTGTCAGTGTTGGTTCCTTTCAGCTTAATCAGTGTGTGTGTGTGTGTGTGTGTGTGTGTGTGTGTGTGTGTGC
>NW_011352782.1:332183-333903 GCF_000735185.1 Notothenia coriiceps
TGTCGTCGTCGTCGTCGTCGTCGTCGTCGTAGTACGTTACGTAGTACGTGTACGTAGTATAGTAGTAGTAGTAGTAGTAGTGTGTGTGTGTGTGTGTGTGTGTGTGTGTGTGTGTGTGTGTGTGTGTGTGTGTGTGTGTCGTGTGTGTGTGTCGTGTGTGTGTGTGTGTGCGTGTGTGTGTGTGTGTGTGTGTGTGTGTGTGTGTGTGTGTGTGTGTGTGTGTGTGTGTGTGTGTGTGTGTGTGTGTGTGTGTGTGTGTGTGTGTGTGTGTGTGTGTGTGTGTGTGTGTGTGTGTCCGTCCAGGAGCCTTTGGACCTCTCTGTCAGTGATGGAGAGGTGGACAGGAAGGGCTGTTAACAACGACCTCCAGGGCATCAAACGTATCAGTCAAATAATTACTCTTTTTCCTTTAAAATATTTCATCACCATGTTCCAGTCATCTAGTCCACTAGTTCTAATAAATACTACATATTGCTTCAAGATGCCATTCAGAAACTGGGTGAGACTTAAATTCCCGGAATAAAACGATAAGTGAGCCCAGCTGGATTCACATTAACTGTAGTTCTGCTTGTTATAAGTTTCTCTATGCGTTTTGCTTATCATCAACTCGGTAGGTTGCATACTGAACAATAGCAAATGTTCTATTAAATTCTGCAACATTCATTGTCTAGTCTTTGCACTGCACTGAATTTAAATTATGTTTCCAGTTTTGTAACAGTCTGCTCGTTAGCCGTGTGTTCTTGCTTAAATGGTAGGCTACATGTTGGGAACTTTTAAACAATGCTTATTCATAGCGTGTAAGCGTTTAAGCCAGAGTCCTTACCTCACAGGGCATGACAGCTAACATCACAAGCAGGAACATGGCACTGAAGAGATGCATCCTAGTCGAAATGATAGCGTCCCAGCCGACACCAGCTCCCGCAGCTCTCCCTCCGTCCGTGTCCCTCACTGGGGCGGTTTCTTCAGATACAGAGGGCTTCCTTTAACGCTGTGTCGGCTGTGTGCCACCAACCTCATCCCCAGGACGCACGGCAGACCTCTCTGGCTCGGTGAAGCCACCAGTCGCGTGTCTTTCGTGGAGCATAGACTTTTTAGCAGCCCTCCCAATTTCCCTCGGTGGAGAAACTCCGCAGATAAATGTGTGGAGAGGAAGATCGGCGGTCCCCTCCCTCCTGCAAAATAACTGCGACTGAGCGAGACGGATCGGAGGAGAGTCGCAGAGGTTGGAAGGTGACTGCTGTGCTTGCAAGGTACCGACGCTAGGAGCAGCACGTCTATGTGCCGGGAGCACAGTGAAAGAAGTACCACTCTTTGACGCAGCCAAGCTTGGCCGTGCGCGTGTGTCTCTATCTATGTGTGTGTGAGAGAGAGACAGAGAGTAAGAGAGAGAGAGAGAGAGACCTGCTTGCACTGAAAGTATTATTGCTCAAGTGATTGAAATACATACAGAAAGATGGAGATAGATAGATAGAAGCATTGCTTCCATTGATGATGCTGCAGGCCCGGCTCCAGGATGAAATGACTGAGGGGGCTGTTAAAAAATCAGAGGGGGCGATTTTTTTTTCACAACAACGAAAAATACTGGCAATTTAATGAATTGACACACCAAGCTTTTTTCCTTCTCACTGCTCTACAATATCTTTGCTTCTTTATTTTTATTCCGGATTTACCCCTCTTATTCCGTTCTTTTCCTCTGATCTTTAATAATAGATAGTAGATA
>NW_011352782.1:333950-349669 GCF_000735185.1 Notothenia coriiceps
GACAGGCTCTGTAATTATACCATAACCTTTTCTCCTCTATCCCTTAACTAGTCTTCCTATACAGATTTACTTACTTACTATCTACTCTAGTCAGGATTAAAGAATCATTAATCTGATTGATTTTTTATTTTCAGGATTGAATGTTCAAATCAAGGCCTAAAACCTGGCATTTCATAAGAAAGTGACTAATATATAAACCAAATGTAATATTGGATCAAATACTACACCAAATGGACAGACACAGATTAAAAATAAAAATAAAGTCCCCTGGTTTGTCTCTACTGCCATGAGAAAAATCAAATCAATGTTCCAAAATCCGTCACTAGATGTCGCTCATTGTACCAATGTGGTTGATATAATACATAATATATTGTTATTCTAGTAAAAGGGCTCGCTTTGGCAAAAACCTGATCCATACAGCCCTAAATAATAACAAGTAACCATCACGTGTGGTGATATCTGTAGTTGTCTGTCTTATTTTTTGTTGATGTCAAACAACATGGATTTCAAGTCAATATACGAAAGTAAATCAAGAAATGAAGTAAACAAGTTGATCTTCAAGTTCCTCAAAAACACTTGTCTGAGGACAAGGATTTAATATGAACATTTAATAAATCAACAGTAGGTGGCGATATATGCTCCAAGTCGAAGCGTCATATTAAATCCTTGTCCTCAGACAAGTGTTTTTGAGGAACTTGAAGATNTAGTCAGAGAGGGCATCAAGGCCACTGCGGCCTTATGGCAGATATCATTTTTAAGGGCACAAGGCCAAAGTGGGAGGGCCATGGCCCTCGTGGCCCTCGTGAAATTCCTGCCCTGATGCATGGTATATATTTAGATATATGGAGATGATATGGAAGAAAGCAGGAAGCTTTTATACATCTACAGTATGTATCTTTGAATAGTTGTAATTCTTTATACATGTACCATATTAATATACCACAACCTGATCTTTCCCGAAGAGAGGTGTTTTTTACATAAAAAGGAACTAACAACAACGACAACTAACATAACAAAATAATGGTTTTTACTTTGACATTTCATTACTTTGTCAGTGAAGCTCAAAAAACATTTATTGTAACGAAATTCAAAGGATTGCTGAAGTCTTTTGTTGGGCACACTTTTTCTGGCAGACACCACCCCTGTACTGCTCTTACTACCCTGTCTTTTAATGCAGGAATGTTATATATTCTGTCTCACCTTCTCAATCTAGAGGTTAACAAAGTAACCTGATGCACTCTGATGTGCAAACATTATCTGAGTGAGAATATTAGACTTGCTCTTGGCCAACTCTGCATTGCTTTTCTGTGCTTTTCCATCAAACATTTGAGCAGCACTTTAAGGTCTATAGTTGGCATTGAGGAGCTTATTTTTGGCCCAGGAGTACATTAGTGTAACGCACAGGCAGGACTCAGGAGGATCCTCAGTTGCTGCATATTGGAAACAAGATTGCCTCCCTTATTCCATCTCCCTGCTGTTCTCTCTCGCTGACTCCCTCTCTCTCATTTGCTCTTCTCACATCTCTGTCTCATTATTCTGGAGTAGAACATATTAGAGATGTTTCTTTGTTTTCTGTTGGAGTGTCTAGTCTCCCTTCTTATTCCCCTGCAGTTTCCCATGGCCTCGGCTTCTCTCCAGTGACATTGATTATGACTAAACTGAATGTGTCACAAAGTCACAGTGAGAAAATTAGACAGTTAATTAAAAGAGAAGAGAGTCACTGGAAATATCTGGATTTCCGGGTGATCAGGGATAACCCCTCGGTTTCAATACATCTACCCAAATCCGGATGTTGTGTCACAGTAGATAAATGCAAACATTATTTTCCACATCACTGATGTGTGTATATGTATTCTGCTCTCAGTTTAGCCAATTGGCGGGAAATAACTTTGTATCATTTAGTCTTGCGTGCGGAACACGCCCCTTCATGCGTGGATCTGTAAATGTGGCTGCGTGGGTATGTGAAATCATGAGCACTCGGCTAAGCAGGGGTTACTCTTATTAGTGTGCAGGCAAGCGCCTCTGCTGCCACGTCCCATCCACAGCCCCTTTATCTCAGGAAGGGTGGGGGGAATCTTTTCCGCAGATGCCTCTTCCATCAAAAGCGCTTATCGGTAAAGCTAACATTAGTGAATCAGTTTGAAAAAATGACTTGAAGCCGAGGAAGGGTGATAGAAATCCCTAGGTGAGTGGACAAGGAGCTCTGTGGTGGTTCGGAAGCCATGGGCCCTGTGAGTGTGAAAGAGGATTATTTGGCAGAAACAGAGCCCATATTCATACGCACAGCTTGAGAACACCCCTGCCGCCTCCAACACACACAAGACACATACACTCTTCTCCTAATTCACCACAGCTCACAGTGGCCACTGCCAGAGCAGCAACCGCTACAGCTGTGCCATCATCACTTTACTTAGTCCCCAGTAAAAGGATTGTCGAGTTATCTGCAAGCTCCCCAAGACAGCCAAAGTAATCAGTGGTGTCTTATTTAACACAGTGGGAGAGGGACACAGAGGGAAATTGATGTATGATGAGAATGAGAGAGCAGGAAGAGAGAGGAAAAGAGCGATAGTCGTCTACTTGACAGGCCTGTGTTGTATGAATCACTAAGCCAATTTAAACATGCACAGCTGTTCATAAATCCAAGGAAGACAGTGCTAATGAAACTTAGCCCTGATCAGGAAAACAGGAGGTATAATCGCAGGGGATCTGTGTTGGGTTTGTGTGTGTGTTTCTCTGATTTGTTAGGGAATGAGAGTAAGCCGGACAGAGAGAGAGAGAGAGAGAGAGAGAGAGAGAGAGAGAGAGAGAGATAGGTAACAGCATGATCCTATCGCTCAATAGAGAGGATTCTTTCCCATTAATCAAACGAGGCAACGAAGGAAAAAGTGTGAGAGAGACAGCGACTGAGTTATTCAGCTGTGGGAGTACACTTGCTCAGACCTCAGTTGAAAAGCCAGAGAAAACTAATCGTTTCCATTCAGCTCAATAAGTCTGGTTCTGTTGTCTGAGGTCCTGAATGTAACAGAAATCTACCCCTCCAACCCTTTTGCTCTATTGTCCCTTCATTTCCTGGTCTCTTTCTGTGTGAATAATCAATGCGCCACCGAACACGGTTGTTATTCTATCGTGGAGAATCAGATGTAGCAGAATTTCATGGACACCAGGCCTTTTGTAATAAATATTGCAAAGGCAGAGGTGAACTGCAGTAGAAGCAGAACGCCTTGTGTGACAGACCATGCAGGAAAGTCTTATTTAATGTAAACTGAGATTTGGAGAAAATATCTTGTTTGAGCTACGAGGGTGCTGAAACGCATAGTGGTTAGAGGCGGCAATATGTTTACTGTCACTTGTTCAAAACCACCTATGCCGGGTTATCTCTGTACTAATGCCAGCAAAACAGATAAGGCCTCTTAATCAATACACCTGCTGAAGGGAAATGGCATTTTATTTCCCCTTGTCAGTGCAACTGGCAACGTTTGAATTATGCTTTCATATGTTTCACCGTAATGAGTACAATTGGGTTTGACTCTGCTGCTCTTCAATAATTCAGAACAGACCTGAGACATGAAGCGAATATTTTGAATCTGCAAACAGGAATTATTCCTGCAGTCACTCACTTTCTATGTCTGTCTTTCTCAATGACTTTTTGCTACTTCAGAATAGTTTTTCTCTTTTATCATACTGTATATTGTACTTGCAAAAAAACTCTTTCATCTCTCACACACACACACACACGTTACAAACTCACATTAAGTCACACAATAGTGGCTTTGAATAGTTCCGGGGTGAATTCCCTGGCACAGAGGTAATCAGAGAGAGTTGGGAAGACTGTTATCATCACTGCATTTGAAGAACGTTTTTCAATCAACAGAACACCTTGAGTTTAATAGATAATAATTAGATTGGTTGCTATCTTCTAAGGCCTTAACATTCAAACATTTTAATATTCAAATTCTAAATAATTACAGAAGATTATTTAATAGTTTCTTCTTCCATTTGATGATAACATTCCCATACTTTGATGCTGTCCTTACCGGTTTCTTCTGGGTATAAAGATGGGTGTATAGAATTTAAAGCAGGCCAGTGTTAACCGTTATTGTCTGTGACTGTCACATATAGTACAGCAGAGGCAGGGGTCTTTAGTTAAACCCCAGTTCTCTATCTATTACCTCTGGGACACATCAAACAGCCAATTTTTGTCAAGTCCCATATGCACGCCTTTTTTTCGTATTAGATGAAAGAGCAGCAATGTAATGATTAAATGCTTTGCTCCCTGAACAAACCAGAATCTATTCTGTTTAAACCACAATGCTTCAATTTGAATTGAAGATGTGTTACCTTATCTTTAGATATGTGAGTGAGTATTACGGTCATGTTGTAGAATTAATGTATGCTTATGTTACAGATACTGTGTTGATGTGTGCTCCTATGCTGCTGCAGTGCTAATGAGAGACTAGGGGTTTCAGGTGCTGGTGCTTTGAGAGCGGAGGTGATTGACAGGGTTCATGAATAGTGATGGCCGACAGCTGCTCATTAACCAAGAGACTGTCTGTCAGCAAAGCAGACTGGAACAGCAGTCCTTCCTCTATGTGTACACACACACTTGCACATAAACACACACAAGCATGAAAATACATACACACAGTGTATGCACAAGACCATGCAGATGTGCTACGGACCAGCGCACGTACACAAACACACACACACACAGAGTTTATGTCTCCTTCATCTGGATCCCTTGTGCTTTGAGGCCGATCCTGCTTTTCCCCCTGACAGCATTAGACGTGTGTGGCTATTAGCTATGTGCTCACACCACTCCCACAGGGCCAAGCCCCTCACTGAATATGGAAATACCTGCCAGATGTAAATTCTGAATGAGGCCCAAAGTGCAAAAGGAAAAAAGTCTTAAGCCAAAGAAGAAACACGAACACTTTTTAAATGGTTTCAAACTCCTTTTTAAGAATTTCTGTCACCTATTGTCTTTCTCGCTTTACATTTAACAACTTTCAAGTAAAAATCGAAATGAAATCACAAGGTGACCTAGATACTTTAACTAGAAGTGTAGATTTCATAACTTTTCTGTCACTTCGAAATGGAATAGTTTAAAAATGCTTAAATAGAGTAATAGAGCGTCTGCAAGCCAGTGGGGGTTGCATTCACCTACAACTGGATCATTCTTTGAAACTCATGTTTTTTTAAATTAGTTGACGATTGCTAAACAAATGCACATAGAGTGGGGCATGTCCAAAAGATACTGTATGTATGTAGCTGGAGCATATTTGCACTGGTTCTGTACTTGTTGGTTGGCTGTCACTGCTATTACAATCATCAATGGACTAAACATAAACTTAGTTGCTGAATAACTTAGAGCAAAAAGCAGCAAACATCTAAATTAGGATCCGTTTTGAATACAAATGTGTTGTGACCTGTATTGATTTTAATGTGCTTTCCTCTAAAACGTACTTTATTGGATTTATTGACCAAGATAGTTGTAACTCAACAAGCATATCCAAATGACAGTCTTACAGTGACTGGCAACAGGACACACACTGGACTCAAACGTTAACAAAGGACTTGGCAGGAAGGCTTACTGGGCATGTTAACTTATAACAATCATCAACAGGCTTTTTAAAGTCAGCAGGGAGTAATTTCAAGCAAATACACCAGAGGGGATGAGACAGGAAAGCATGTAATAATAGGTAAGCAGCAGAGAGATGTTGGCGGTCTGCAATCAGGTGTCACATCAGATAATGGTGAAGAAAACTTGTGAACTACAGTTAGTCTAACTCGGCCAGACAGTTAATTTGCCTTCATGTTATCTATCTTCAACTGAAATACACCTCAAAACACAGATGTACTTTTCAAAAATGCTCTAGTTCATTAAATACCAAGCAACTGATTGCCTCAACCCGCAGACATCTCATGATGGTGATAATAATACACAGTACTGTCTCTGAAAGCGGTGATGTAGCAAACATATTCATGTGCAAATCAGCATGATTTAATCTGAAAACGTTGACTCCTCCAACCGGGGTGAGAAATGGTCTCAAATAAAGACAGATAACTCTATGTTCACTTTGATGCTAAACGTCTATTTGGGCGGACGGCATCAATTTGGAAACCACTTTTGTACCATTATTTAAGACAACTTCCAATTCTTGTTGGATTCGAGGCAAAGTGACAATGAGCCAGTGCGCTACAGATGGCAATGCATGTAGCAGCAACTTTAGTTAAAAGCCTCTGATGGAATGCTCCTTTTGTTTGTGATCGATTGAGAGAGAAAAGCATCCACCGTGTAATTGTAGCCTCATTTGATCTCAAATAAACCATGCTGTCCTACACAAGGGAGCGAGAGCAGGGCAAGCATGAGCTGGAAACACCTTCATTACACCAAACACACACACACACCCAAACACACACACTTCTTTCCTTGGCTTGACACACACACACACACACACACACACACACACACACACACACACACACACACACACACACACACACACACACACACACACACACCCTTAAAATTATATCGCCCTCCCTCTACTGCTCTGTCTTTTTCTTCAATCTCGCTCTGTGTCTTGTCTTCAATCATACTCAACAAACAACTATCCACACAGGGCGCACACACATTCACTCTTCCAGCCTATCTTGGAATGAGCCTGGGATTGATTCTAGTCACACTAGAGTGGGGCGAAATGAGCAGTCGCTCTGAATAGTCAAAGGCGTCAAATAATACAGATATGAACGTCAGAGGAATAATTGAAGAAAGTGTTTTATATGTAAAAGACAGGGGAGGATGGAGTGGAATTGAATCTCAGAGAAAATGAGGAGCGGGTTGTATCCCAGGGTAGCGACTCACAATGCCTGAGCCTCGTTTGAAGAAAATAGAGGATAATTAGAGTGGTCAGTGACTTCCACAGGGCCCAACACAGCTCAGCCTCACTCTTCCTTTATCTGTCCTTCGTTCACTCTCTCCCCATTTGTTGGCCTCTTTTTTTAAGCAATTCCCATTCAATTGTCAGTCTATGTTCATATACCAAATGTCCCTCTTTTCTCTCTGTCTCTTTGTTCTTTCTTTCATCTCAACCTTTGCTTTTCTATTTGTATCACTCCATGCCTCATTTTTCATCAGTCTCTTTTGGTGCTTCCTCCCATCCCTCTATCCTTCCCTCAAGCAGACGCAGAGCTACATCAGTGGAGTTGATCAGATATTCAAGGCACATATGGACAGCTCTGACCGGCATAAATCATGAGTATTTTTGAAGTGTCCGTGCAGGGTTCTTCAGGCTGCTTGTAGTGAGCAGGAAATGCTCTGTGGAACCAGAGCCTTAAATCCCTCTCTTCTACTTCCAGTTTCAAGCCAAATCCCTTTCTCTTACCTTAACCTCGTTCCGACTTTCCCACTCCCTCCATGCCTTTCATCCTGAACCAACTCAACATACATGTTAATACTAATGCATCTTCTAAAGCCTTGATGTCTGAGCATTGTGCACTCAAAGCCTGAGAGGTGACTGATTTTCAAAGGAACCATCCTACCTATCTGCAGCAAATTTGTAAGCATGTCTGTGGTCTGATCCCCTTGTTTTTTCACATTACATACTGGCTAGGTTGTCGGCATGACAACAACATGTTTCTACGTATGGCGACATACTAGCCACAAGCTAGATTACTGTTTTTTTTTAACATGTAATGTTGCCCAAGGGTCCACTAGTGGCAGGAGAACATGACAATATTTCCTTCAGAGCAAGAATGGGTTAAAACCAGCTCTTCCTTTTCTCACAGACACAATCCCCTTATGAGCACCAGAGTGATACATTGACACTAAATAGGCCTCAATGTAGTTGTTATGTTAAATCTAATATGTCTAAGTAACGTCTCAAAAAGAAATGTAAAAAATAAAGAATTGTAATTTACACCAATTTCATTTTTCACAAAACATTTCATTGCTCTCCTTTAGAATTCCAGTTAGCTGTAAGTGTTATTATAAACTGGGATTACTTCAGACTAACCTACAGCTGATCGATATTGCACAAAGATGAAAATCATTAAAAAATCAATTGACGTGCTCCATAATCACATAGGAGATTCCTGGAGCTTCCCATAAGCATTATTCTCCCTGTGTGTGGCCACAAAGCGACAGGCAGCACAAATAAATCTCCTCTCCCTGCTCTGTTCTTGCACTTTCCCTCCCTCTGCCTCTCTCCAGATGACTTGTCCTCTGTCTACGTCTCCTGCTCCAAGTCCCTGGATATTGATTGGGACCCAACTGGAGGGAGCAGGAAAAAGATAAATAAGGAGTCAGTGGCCATAAACAGTTCTCTTACTCACCCTAACATTAGGGGAAGGATAAACATCTGACAGACCTAAGAAAACAGCCATGTATTTCTCAGGGTCATTTTCATGCAAATGACCTCAACCAATCACTAAGGATCCGCAGTTTCAACGAGCCTCGTAAAACTCTGAATGCATTTACATTTTGTCAAGAGTGTTTAGGCACAGTAGAACGTATCATCCTTGTCATATCTGTGTTGAATGACTTAAGATTCTAAAACGAAAACATCTGATCATCAAAACAAATAAAACTGAGAGGCAGCTACTTGCAAACATTAACAGAAGCATGGTGCAGCTGAAAACATCACCATTTAAACAGGTGCTGCTCATGATAATTATGTGCACAAGGCATCAAGTTCTCCTACACGGACCATAACACACCACATCACACTAAGGCTCCATCAATCAAGCCCGACTCCACTGAGATTCAATAAAGTAAAGCTGATTGATTGTCATACAGCACAATGTACTGTACAGCAAAGCACTGCTGTCTGCACACTCATACTCACACACAGGCATGCGTAAAGTCATCTGTAAACACCAACACACACAGTGGGGTAAATAACTGCCGGTATCTCTTGCAGCGTCGGGAGCAGTGGCGCGAGGCTTCCCCTCAGATTTTGAAAGCCCTATCTGTATCAGGAACAGCAAACCGAAAAAGCAATTTGCTTTGTCACACAGAGACATGCTTGACTACACTGAATAATTGCACTGCAGCCCTGGAAAGAGCTGTTTTCCTTTTATCTAATGAAGGCCTTCAGGGGAGGGAGCCCGTGTGTGTGTTTTGTATATGTGTGTACAATAAACGTGTCTTAGGACTTCTGTTTGTGTCAACATATATAAGTGTGGAACAGGAAGATAAGCGTTTCAAGCTAAATGAAGTTTATCTGATCCAATCCTGCCGGAGTCCCTGCTCGCTTTCCTTGCTAACCGTTCCAATGCAATATATTGATTCATCACATCTGCATGGAGCCTCTCGGCTGTGTCCAGTCTCTGGATAGAGGCAGTCCCAAAGTTCAATAATGCAGAAGAAGGCTGGAGAAGATGAAAAAAGCCCCTGTGCCCGGCTTCAGACATTTCTAACTCCTAAGAAGTGCTGAGTCTACACTCTGCTGCTACCTCTGTGGGGCTTGGCAGAGCTGAAGCTGGAGGAATAACTTCAGACTCCAACCCCACAGTACATAACCAGACAGTACAGTACTAAAGTTCTCTTTTAACTTAACTTTAACTTACTGCTGTGTTTAACAGTTGTTTTCATATATATGTACGCAATTACTTTTATTATTACTACTAAAATCCTGTTTCATTTCATTAATGTTGCACTTACTGTACCCCCTGTCTATCTAACTGCATCCAATATTTTAAAGGCCAATTACTTTTCTACTCTGCAATTTTTGTGGATGTGAAAATAAAGAACTTGAGTACAGAGGACTGAAAGATGCACAAAGTGAGAATTTGGAGTGAGGCAAACAACAAGCAATTTGGCCAGAGCAATATCCAGAGGCAAGTGAGAAGGTTGTGTTTGGTCATCAGGGGCATGAAGACAACTAAGTGAATGAGATGAAAAAGCTAGCAGCTTCTCCGGTGACCACATTTGTGTTCACTAAAAGTTTTGTGAGTTGCGGTAATGACTCTTAAGCATTTGTGGGACTGTAATTAAGCCATCAGCCACAGTTTGGAGTCTTTACTTTGGTAATGAGGCTGAATGCGCACAGTTGCACTCTGTGGATAAGCTGCTGTAATCACTTCTATCTGGTTAATTATGTAAAACCATTCTTTTATCCTGGTGTCTCACTCTTTATATCGTCCTCTCTCACTTGGTCTCTGTCATGGTCTCATCTTTTAAATATAACTGTTATAATAAAAGCAAAGGATGCATTGGAAATAAGCACTCGCGCTGGGAGATATCAACCTGACAGAGCTATGCTGGGAATTGTCAGTCCAAATGGCTGCTTGGAGATAAAGCACAGTGAGAACTGAGTTTTAACAGAGGGCACTGTAAAAGGGATGAGATGTGATAGCTGCAGCAACAAAGCTCTCACCCCTCTGAAGAGTGTTTTATTGCCTTTCTCCATGCCATCTGTAGTACTGGTCGGAGGGCAATTTCAGCTCAGATGCATTTATTTTATAAAGCGTTTTGCTTCCTTTCACTTTCAAGCTCATAATTTCACTTGCACACAATGACTTGAATTCCATCAGGACTATTATTATCATTAGTGGTCGTGTTTCAGTGTGATGGAAGGGAAGATGCTGCAGGTTATTTGCAATGGAAGTAAAAACCTTCAGCATGTCCCAAATGGAGAACACCTGGTAGTACTCTTTTTAGATAGACCTACATCAAAGCTCTCCTTCTGCAGTACTTCAGAGATGTTACCACCGCTACATGCTGTGCACACACAAACCCATGTGCTCACCCACACATACACTCACTTTTGTGGCAGCGGAGAGTGAAATCTTGTGTTGCTCGGGAACTTTACATCACAGAGTGTGAAATGGGGGGAAATAAAAGTCCTAGGTGGATGAAAAAACATGAAGACGCAGCTGTTTCAATGGAGCAGAAAAAACAATAGAGAAAAAAAATGTCAACAGCAAATAGCTGCTGGTTTCTATTGCCGCAGGCGACATGGACTTTGGTTCTCTCATGTTTCTTTCCACCCGCATTATGCATCATGTTTTCATCCAATTAAACACAAACACAGGCTACAGAGAATCACTCGGGGAGAATCTTATCGTACTGCTCATTCGGGGAGAAACAGACGAGTAGGGATACACAGACGCGTGAGGGACGTTTTGAGATAAAGCAACGGTCAGGTGTGACTGTGGATGTATGAATAGGCCAGTTGGCTTCACTCAAAACATGGACCACATGGTAGAGCATCCCTATGTACCTGCAAGCTTCCCCTCACGTCTTCATGTGTCTGTCTGTAGAGGGCAACGTTTTTGTTTTTTTCTGGTACAGAACCATGAGCAGACTGCCATGCATTTCATCTAGATGGAGATAGATGATGTTTGCTGAATTATGGCAAGGCACAGACATGAAGCATGACATGGCCTCCTTGTGGAAAAAGCCCAACTGAATCCGAGTTGTCCTTGCCCTGGTTGCCTTGGTGACGTGCAGGTAGTAAAGCGAGACAGACCAACAGAGGGTGTGAAAAGCTATGTTTGAATCCATCTTCAGGCAGCAATTGAGGATTTCACACCTTCCCCTCTGGGCACTCGGGCGAGCATTGCTATGGAAACAGAGCACTCTTAACCTCTGACCTGAAGTTTTCACCATCACTTGTTCTTAGTTTTTCCAGATCAAATTGCATACGGCATTTCCCCATCTGTAAAAAAGGAGAAGGGGGATTTAGCGAGTTGTCTATGATTCTGAGCCGACAGAAAAGACGTTTAAGAATGGACATTTTAAATTAAAAAAAATAACAGATTTAGATAAATCTTGTGAAAAACTGATGTCCACATTGAGCAATGTTGTGCCTGAGATATTTCCTGATCCTGAAATTGTAGATAAAGTTTCTCATAAAAAGACAGGTAAATGGAATTGCATTGATACAGTGTCTTTCTAGTCTTCTATCCACTCAAAGCTCCTACACCAAGATTCATCCTATCACACACAATTCTGGGTTCAGGATCTTGCCAGAGGACACTCCGGCATGTGGACTGAAGGAGCCGGGGATTGAATGCCGATCTTCCGATAAGTGGATGAGCCGCTCTACATCCTGAAGCACAGCCGGCCCAGTGAAGTGTAAAGACAAACTCAGCAGGTGCATGTGCTTTGGCAGTCCATCTGAACCAAGAACTTGCACCATTACTGATGAATGAGGTGTTTCATGCTCTTTACATAGGTGTGAGATGATTAGAGAACCATTAGAAAGTGTGAGTCTCAAATAAGAGCTACAAGCTGTGTTGTGAAATGTTTGCACGCGGCTTTTGTGTTGGCTTTGATATCCGTGTTATGTTTGCAGAAGTGTCGGTGTTAACACTTCTCCATCTGTGTGTTCATTGACATGTTGATGTTGTAGTGAAGTGTGTTTGTGTGTTGTGTGTGATAGATTGCTTGCCTGCGAATTAATCAGTGATTATTAACATTTAAGCCAAAGACTGCATAAAATGATTTCATTTGCTTACCCAATATAGATTCAGGATTCTGGATACTTTCAGGAAGCATATGGTCTACATGATGACTCTGCCGCAACCGCAATAGCAGAAACATTATGAAGATCAATAACAACAACACGCTCTGTTATAGGACAAACTCCAATGTTTGCTAGATGGATAGGGCAACTTCTGTTCTCAAACTTCACAAAATCCAATTAGACTGTCTGTGTATGTCTGTGTGATGATCTACAATCTAGTCACTCACTGGGCCTATTCCCCTGTCTAATGTTCACATAACATGAACAAAAACTAAGCTCCACTTGCTCCGCCTCTGCTCCACAACTGTTCATTCTCACAGCGTGTTTAAAACTGTTCTTGCTTTCCAATTACTCGAACAGAAACAACTCCTGTAATTGAAAATCTATATAATAATAGGCTTGGCAGCGGTGGCTCAATACAAATAGTCCCATTTTAACAGCTGTGTTTAAAATGCTAAAGAAGTATACTTTTAGACAGGCCTGTAGGCAGTCAGAGTAAAAAATCCACGCTCAGAAGAACAGAGAGGCTAGTGGTTGTTAAATGTAGTCCTCAGGCCATGATGTGTTGCATCGCCTCAAATATTTTAGCAACACACTCATACAGAGAAACACACAGAGAAATCCCTGATTAAATCATAAAGCATGAAATACAATCAAACAACTGTAAGTCAATAACAAACATAAACACTGAGGGTAACCATGATAAGACAAGGAGTGGAAAAGAGAGAGAGATTGAGTTGATCTGTTCAGAGAAGCTGAAAAAGGTCTAGAACGGAACGTGAACATTTGTGGTTTAACTGACACATCTGCCTAAAACAGTGCAGTCACATGTGAGGTGACAGGATAAAAGAGAGGGAGAGAGAGAGAGAGAGAGAGAGAGAGAGAGAAAGCCTGCCTGAGAATACAGAGACACAGAGCAGGACCTAAAGGCCCATTCCATCCTTTCTCTTGGCCTTCTTGTACTGATCAGGGATAAAAGGAAAAAAATGCTGCATCTTTGACAAATGGATTATGCTTTATTTGCATTTACTTCAGAAACATTCCCCCAGTTCCCTCAACGCCCCAGGCCTCTAAACTGTGACTGTAGGGGAGATGGTCGAAAGCAACCAGGAGGAAGGAGGAGTTTGTTTGCACAGTGTATATCATCAGCATGACCATTGAAAACACTGGCACTAACTGACCCCATGCAAGGATTCAACATCAGTTTTACTCAATCTGGCAGCCATGGGCTGTTAATTCCCAGCCTCATGCTGTAATGTATGTATCTAAGAAGAGACATTATTCAGGATGGAATACAGATAAATGAAGAAACAATAAAATGGATGAAAACTAGAGCAGAGGAAGGCAGAAATACTGTATTTCCTGCATCTTGTTTCTTTCTTTCCTTATACACCCCCTCTCTCCCTTGCTCCCACAACAGAGTCTCATTTCACCTCCTTGTGTTTTTTCCTGCTGGGAAAATAGAGGGGTGTGCACCATGCGACTGATGGGCAGCAGCAGGGGTGAAGAAAGTAAATTCTCTGCTGAACCATACAGGCAAGCGCGGGACGGCACAGGCCAGCACATTGCCAGATCTAAAATCCATGCTGACAATGTTGTTTTTTCAAATAATAACATTTTATAGAGTTACAGTATATCAGTAAATGGGTTACAATATATCAACAAATATGGGACAATGGGATAACAAAATTGGAATAAAAAGGGATAATTGGTGATTTGCACAATGTAAACCATAAATAAACACATTTGTTCAGGCTGTTCGAATGATCTGGAGAAGAAGCATCAAGAGCCTTCCAGTCCAAACATGTCCCTGTGTGTAAGGGATATTTAAAGTGGACCTATCATGCTATATTTGAATAATATAGTGTAGGAACATACCTATATAAGGCATATTTATACTTTTGATTTTTCCAAAAAAAAAAAATATATATAATAATAATAAAACAGATCATGCATTTTAGCCATTCCTCATTTCGCTCAATATAACACGGTCTTTGCATGGGCTGATTCTGTGAGAACAGCACCATCTACAGGCCTGGCATATGTAATTCAGCGTCTCCAGCGCTTTCGAATGGCAATGTCCGTGGCTGTCTCCTCCTGATTGGTGGAGTTGGCCCAATAGCCGTAGCGCCACTTCTGTGACGTCATAGAAGTGTTCAAATCTTGATCAGTCTCTATCAGATCCGTTGCAGCCCCTTTTTAAGAGATTTGGGTATGGAGGAAAATAGAGAGGGTTGTGTTTTCTGACACTTGGTGAGTTCCCTGGAACACCGGGGACACATATTCATGTATAAAAGACGTACAAAAGTGCATTTTGCATGATAGGTCACCTTTAACTGTTCTCGTGATAAACTATAATAACGTTCACCACTGCTCTAAGAGATACCTTTTTTATCCCTTTTACACCATATATTAGCTACTGTTGAAAAACCCACAACAGTGCACATTCACAATCTCCCCTGGCCTGGGAAAGACTTATTATTTCATTTAATTATCTGTTGGCTAACAACATTCATTATCTCCGTTGTAAGCGGAGACAGAATAATCTTTATCATTTACCTAAACCTCAGAGAGTCCCTCTATTTTGGAATCTTCTGATTGGATATGTGTCAGCACTGAATTTATGGTATTATCGCTTTGACAGTCACCATCCTGATCTTTAAATGCAGAAAGTTATCACTCACCATTGGGCTTACAGTATGACATTATCAATGCTAAATGTCAGCTCTTTCTTGAGGTATCTGTCATTCTTGTGGAAACATTTTGTTAAGCACGCAGCATCATCACTGGAAGCGATGCTTCTATCTATCTATCTCTGTATGTTATACCAGTAAATGGGCTACAATATACCGACAAATATGGGGCAATGGGATAACAAAATTGGAATAAAAAAAGGGATACTTGGTGATTTGCACAATGTAAACCATAAATAAACACATTTCTTCAGGTAGTTCTAATTGGATATGTGTCATCACTGAATTGATGGTATCGCTTTGACAGTCACCACCCTGATCTTTTAAATGCAGAAAGTTATCACTCTATTTTGTTAAGCATGCAGCATCACGGGCCCGGCGCCACGAGGGGGCAAAAGGGGGAATTGCCCCCTCAGTTGTATTCTTTGCCCCCTCACTTTGAGCATCATTCATCCATCAAAAAGTACAATAAATGTCACAATTATTAAATAACTTTAAATAATTATTTTCCCCAATATGTTTAGATCAGATATGTGGGCAGGCAGTCAAACAA